>NC_036446.1:27734243-27951743 GCF_002775205.1 Xiphophorus maculatus | reverse complement strand
GATCCGGGCAGCGCTGTGAACAAACCATCTATCTGACCTACTGCCGTAAGCCGACGTAAAGGAAGTCCACGCGTCCAGTAAAGTTCAGTTTGCTTTTGTTGCTTTTTGGTGTCTTCCGTGCAGCAGCCACCTCTCCAGATCCCTCTGTGTTACAATATTCGATTATTCTCCTACCTCTCTGCCGCCGCTCTCCAAGAATGAAATGTCTCTTCACAACCTGTTATTCTTCTTCTTTAAATATATATCTAAATATGCTTGTGTTTATCCTTTTCTCTTTTTTTTGCCTTTTTTTTTTTTTTTTTTTTTGCTTTTAAAACCATATATTTTTCTTCTTCTTTGTAATTCAAGCCCCCCCGTCGCCAACCAGCTGTCCTTGCGCTCCGGTCGGGTGCCGCGCCATCTCTCTAGCGGTGTGTGTCCAGTCCCTGCTCCACCGCAGCACAGATCTCACCGTCTGCACATGCGCATTGTGCACGACGGTCTCCTCCCATACTCTCTCTCTCTCTCTCTCTCTCTCTCTCTCCCCCCACCTCCTCTCTCTAACACACACACACACACACACACACACACACACACACACACACACACACACACACACACACACACCCCCCACACACACACGCACAGACACATTTCCACGCTGCTCTGACGTCGCGCACCTTTATTAAGGAAGGGAGGCATCAAACACTGGCCGTGGCAAACCCTTTTAACATTTAATAGACACACAGGTGGGCTGTTGGAGGATTTCCATGAATGCAGTGTTTCTAACCAACAAAAATCAAACTTCAGACATTTAGAAAGACATTCAACCTACAAACAATCAACATTTCAGGAATCCCAAACATTAAATGTTGCTACTCGTTAATAAACCAGTAAAACCAGAACATGAAAGTTGCTCTTAAATAATCAAAAGATACGAATAGTAGACATAGCACTGCTACTAGTTGAGGTTTTGATATCCTGAGTTATATTAGCAATATCTGCAAAAAGTGATAACATTTGTGAATTTTTTTTTTAGAGACCTACAATGACAACACGTCCCCACAAGCTAACTTTCACTGTTGACATTAGCCTAATTACTGATGTCAATATAGGATATCTAAAATAATACTTGCCAATAGTCGTAATAAAGGCATTTGAGATCAGAGCTTCTACTCGTAAAAATTACATAAAGAATTTAAAAAAAATCTAGAATGACATCCTTCCCAGCCAAATCAGCATTTTAGATATTTCAAACATCATTGTTGTCAGACATTAGTATAATTAATAATCACAGTTAAGATGTTTTCTAAGAGATGCAAACTCCATCCATCGTCCCATTGTCTCTAAACATGGATCCTCGAATGGGGGGGGGGTGAGTGGTGTCTACCTCTACCAGTCAATAGGCGAGAGGCAGGGTCACTGGGTGAGACACACTGGACTGGTCGTCAGTCCATCACAGTGCCACACAGACACACACTCATACATACACACACACACACGAGCAATTTTAAATTGGAGAATTTACCCTAACAGTCACGCGATTGGACTGTGGTAGAGTACCCAGAGAGAACTCACTTATACATAAAGACCATGGCGGGGATTCGAACCCACAACCTTCTTGCTGCGAGGCAGCAGGATAAGCAGGTGCAGCTGCAAACCTAATACACAAAATGAGTATGAAATGTGTCTCATTGGTCTTGAGCACAATGATAGACTGATTTTTCTATGTTTACTGTAATGAGAAGGGAAGGGTTTGCTTTTTCTAAGAGTAGCTGTTTTGCAGTTAGCTGGATGTACCTGAAGTTGGCATCTGCTTCCCCTAAGTGCTACGCTAAAGGAATATTTCAACGTTTTCACTGAGTCTGAACTGAACTAACAGAACTTGATCAACTCTAGTTCACAATTGTTAATATTTAGACAACTTAGACCAGAACTGGACAACAGTACAACTAAACAGAGGGAGAGATTTAAACACTTTTATGGAGAAAAAAAATATGTAGGGTGACAGTTCAATGTTATTATGAACACTTTAATATTAGACAAGCATAGCAAAAATACTAAGTAATTATAGACAGATGCACTTTTTAAATTAAAAAAAAAATAATTAAATCTTAAAATGGCTTTCCATCTACCACTAACGTTTTTATCTGCCGGCCTCATATTAACAGCAGAACTTTATTACGTAAATACGTCACCTCTTGTAATTAAGGGAATTACTATTATTATATTTCTAGGTATGTCTTGCTATTTTAGAAAGTAGGGTTCCTTAGGGGGATGAGACGTCAGACCTCCTTAAATCAATCATTAACTGGAAATGAAGCACACTTCCGGGTTCATTTGGAGTTGATTTTTAACCAGTTAAGTCCTGAATTCAAAATAATAACTATATATATATATATATATATATATATATATATATATATATATATATATATATATATATATATATATATATATAAACAATAAAATCGAATGAACTTTCTTATTGTTTGGAATAATAAGTTAGTGGGCAAATCTAGTCGCGGTCTATAAACTTTTAGCTTGAACGTGTGTGTGTGTGTGTGTGTGTGCGCGCGCGTGTGCGTGTGCGCGTGCGTGTGTGTGTATGTTGGTGTGTGTGTGTGTGTGTGTGTGTGTGCGTGTGTGTGTGTGTGTGTGTATGTTTTACATATGCGTCCACTCTTTGATTAGAGGCGAAGTTCAGCTGCAGCAGCCTTCCCCCCACCGCCTTCACACACACTCCAGTGCAGCCAAATGCATGTGGCGGTTTAACCAAACGGAGAACACCGTGGTATCTTCCCTTTTGATACAAAGAGATGAGCAGATGTGTCTATTGTTCAACCATTAGGCTTAACGAACCAAGCCCAGCATGGTGTGTGTGCGCGCGCATGAGCGTGTGTCCAATT
Organism: Xiphophorus maculatus; assembly: GCF_002775205.1. Classification (NCBI taxonomy): domain Eukaryota; kingdom Metazoa; phylum Chordata; class Actinopteri; order Cyprinodontiformes; family Poeciliidae; genus Xiphophorus; species Xiphophorus maculatus. Next base: position 27,948,855 of record NC_036446.1, on the reverse strand, counting down.
TGCGCAGCACATATTAATCCGCTGTGCCGGAGGAGTCATTTGGTCTCCATGAGCATTCAGTTCACACTGATGTTAAAATAAAGCAGCGTGTTGTCACACAGTGAGGGAATTTGGTTCTTTACTAATAATAGAAACTTACGAGGTGGGTTCATATTTGCGCATGCTCATTAGACGTATTCTCATTTTAAGGAGAGAAACGACATGCTGAGACATACCAGGAAAAAAGTTTTTACCAGCCCTGATAAGAGCCCGGCCCCTGCCTCTAGCAAAATGTCTGAGGAAGAGGAGGGGGGGGGGGGGGGGGGGGGGAGGGGGGGGCCTCGTTTGGCCTGATAGAGCGGTACAGTGCAGGGCGTCCTCAGCCGAGGTGACAGCTTGCAGCGGGTCAGTGTCCTTCTGGACCCCCTGCTGAATGAGGGACATGTCAAAGGTGACGCTTCAAGACTCCCAAAGCCAACATCTGCGGGGGTAACAGATTAAACCTTTCAGACTTTTCACTGTTTTGGACCTGCTTTGGGGGCCCCACATCTGCCGGCCTCCCCTCCTCAACTACTCCCCCCCCTAACCCCCACTAACCCCACCCCGCCCAGCTACAATAGACCCGGCACTCGGTTGAACGATTTGAATAAAAGAAAATACAAAGAGAGAGAGAGAAGGAGAGAGAAGAAGTTAAACTGTCTCTGATGTGAAGTCAATGTCAATGGCGTGTGTGTGACGTGTGTCTAGACAAAGGGACTCTAATGCATCCAAGTGTGACTGTTCAAGCGTGTAGTAAAAAAAAGAATGAGGGTAGGTATGTGTGTGTGTGTGTGTGTGTGTATTGGAGTTTAGAGGCAGGTCTAAACAAGACAACAAAAACACAGCGGGTGTAATTACATGATCACACCTTTGTTCTTCTTCATTGAAGCGCCTATACGATTTCGACCTCCAGCTAGTCTCAAGAATAAATCAACCTGCAACCTGAATACTACTACTACTACAACTACAACAACTACTACTACTACTACTACTACTAATAATAATAATTTGGAAACGGTTGTAATCTAACTTATTTCACTGGGGGCCTTCAGAAAGTTTTCAGAAGGAAGGAGTGAAAGGAAGGTGCTGGTGGTCTCAACAGAAACCGAAAAGGCAATTGAATCAAACGATTTCAAAACTGATAAACGATTATAACGATTGGTCGGTTTTTGTTCGGTGCCACCTGATTTAAAGAAAAAAAAAACGACAATAAAATAAATAAATAAATAAATAATAGAAGCCTTCCCTCTTTTAAGAAAATATGAAAATGACAAACAGAAATAGATAAAAACAGACTGATACATGCAATTTATTTTCCTGTGTTTTGTAACACAAGAAAAAAAAAGCTACATGTGTATAGACAGACCTATATGTATCTATACACATATGTGTGTGTGTGTGTGTGTGTGTGTGCGTGTGTATGTAATAAAAATAACAAAATATTCTTATAAGAGTTCAGTTTTAGTTAAACTTTTTTCCCCCCTCTCTTGTATCTGTCCACCCTCCCAGAGCAAAGTGTCGGACGAGGCGCAGGAGATGAAGAAGACTAAGGTTTGGCCTGTCGGCAGCAAAACCTCATCTACACATTCTTATTCGGATCGATCGGCTGCTGCCACGTCTGCTCGACCCGAGCTCCATGCCTGCTTAGTGTGTGTGTGTGTGTGTGTGTGTGTGTGTGTGTGTGTTGCGCTCTCTGTGGCCATTGTGTCGTGATGGGCCTGCCTTACGCAGAATGTAAGAAAAAAACAACAACAAACAAAACGTCTTTTTTGTTGTTTTGTTTTGTTCTTTAAGCGTCTCTGAAAGAGGAAACGTTTCACCTCAATTAGTGCACAAAGAAGACGGGTGCAGTAAAACCAACAGGTAGATGGTACGTTCTTGTTTACAAAAAAAAAAAAAAGAAGAAAGAAATAAAAATGCAAAACGAGGAGCACACGACATTATGTTTTAGTAAAAGTGTCAACACATTGCAAGCATGATTATTACACCCTTTTTTTTAAACGATGATTAATCACGGGAGGCCACTCTGATGAAACTTGCAGCTTCATATCCAAGCAAAAAAAAAAAAAAAAAAAGCAATAATGCCTCCTAGAAAAAAAAAAAAGAAAAGAAAAAAAAAGGAAGGAGCGCGGATCAATATTTCAGCAGCTCTGCCAGAACGACATGTCTTCCCAGCTCAAAATGACAATTACATCTTATTTAGGCAGAAGTCTGCGCGCTAAATGGCACCGGCTGAACTTTTATAAATGAGCCCACTTGAGTTGGGAGTCGGAGGAAAATAAGGGCGCATATGCAGGGAAAGTGAATTAACCTTTAGAGAACATGTAAACGCGTCGCTCCCTTCGTTGTTTTTTTTTTTTTTTTTTTTTTTTTTGACTCATAATTAAATCCGCCGGATCCACATTTATAATCCCAAATATGGGAACCGTACGCCACCCAGTCCCCCCCTCCCCTCCCCCCCCCCACCAACAGTCAACAAGCTCAAAATAAAATTCACCTGAATTTCAAGATTTAAAGAGACAAAAAAAAATAAAAATAAAAAATAAAAAAAGAAGATATCTGAGAAAATTTGAGATGTGAACTGAAGCGTCGGCGCGGCTGCCCTTTCTGAGCTCCATTTGAGGCGTTGTTAGCTACAGGCCTTGGAAACACACCGCACCGTGCCAATCAATACTGAATAAAATTATAATTCCTGGAGGGGACTCAGGCACAGGCCCACAATTTGTTCTAATAAAGCCACCTTAAAATATCAATTGAGAACGCACCGGAAATGAAACAGAAACACCAACAAACCAATAAATAAATAAATAAATAAATAAATAAATAAATAAATAAATAAAGTTAAAAAAAATAATCGATAAATCGAGAGGACACAAAACAAGCACCAATGGAGATCATTTCTTAATAACGCTTTAAATTCTGCAAACTTGTCTTCTTCTTCTTCTTTTATATTAAAGCAAACTCTCCCTAAAATCCCTCGAGGCTACAACAGCAATTATTGTACTTCGAAGTGCCTTTTTAAGTTTTCTCATTAATTAAGGAATTTACTTTTTTAAATTATTATTTCCTCCCCCCACCCCCCTTCCTTAATTGATCAAAATGCCATCATGGGCGAGCAGCAGATGCCCGACCTGCTGCCTTGCTCAGGGGTAGATCAACTGCCTTTTTCTCCTGCGTTATTCCGCGTCACTTGCTCTGATTCGCGCGGTCATGTGCGATTAATCACTTCACATCACTTTACATTAAGGCGCCCATATGCCGCCCAATTACTCCGTGTAACTTCCGCGAGTCTCCAATTATGGCAACAAAACGGTGTCAACGATAGCCAGCCGGGCCCCGTCCGCACGCGCGCTCCGAGTTCAAACGCAAACGCGCCGAGAATGAGTTTAATGGCAAAGGACGGGTTCTTACGTCTTTATTTTATTGTATTTTATTTTATTTTATTTTATTTTATTTTATTTTATTTTTCTGCCATGTATTGCTAAACTCCTTGCCATTTTTCTTCACCCTACTTTTTAATGGCAGCAACTTTAACTCACTTACACTACAAAAAAGAAAATATTGGAGAGTAATGTATAAATAAATAAATTTAAAAAAAAATCAGTCAGTCAGGCATATTTATTTGTATATATATGACGTTCAATAATTACAACAACGTTGACTAAATGAATCCGGAAATAACTCCTTTCCAGATATTTTCATTTGAGTTTAACCCAACATGTTCCGAATGAGAACGTTCACGTGCATTATGAACGATAATGTAGCATAGCTAAAAAGTTAGGAACCGTTGCAAGACTTGTAGCCGAGAAGGCTGCAGTGCAACCAAGAGTTTACGTTTGTATCCCGGCTTTAGCCACCGCTAATGCTAAGATCAAAAGTGATAGCAAGCTGAGCTTCTTGACCTTGAAGCAGACACTGTAGGTAAGCGACACATCTGTGGTTGTCAGGGCAAATGTTAACCAGCCGCCACATTGCTAGGGTAAATAAAAAAATAAATAAAAAAATTTAAATAAATAATAATAATAATAATAATGATTTTATATATATATATATATATATATATATATATATATATATGTTTTATTTGAGTTTATTTAGCTGCCTCAATCACCACTCGATATCTTTGTTTATTGTTTTTTTTTTGTTTTTTTAAAACATTTTTTTTTAACAGAGCCAGCCCAAGGCATACACAATCTATACTGTTCCCTATGGTCCCCCAGGCCAGCAGGGGGCCCCAGAGAGCTCTTGACTTGTCACACAAAATGGTGATGTGAAAACTTGCTGTGATGTTTATCAAGAATGATTTTACTTTCGAATCAACTTTGAAACGTTTGTTTTAAGACCAAAGCCAGTTGTTATTATTATTATTATTATTAATAATTTAATTTAATTTAACACTTTGATTCAGTAAAAATGTTTAAAAGTTGTAGTCATGCAGATGTTTTTCATCACAGTTTGGGGGTTATGCTAACAGTCAGAATTAATACTCGGCTGTACGTGTCTATGCTGGAACTACATTTCATGCGCAGTAAACTGCAAACAAATCCAGGAATTAATGAAAAAATGTCAGTGTTTGCTAGGCAAGCATGACCAGTCAAGTTGACCCCTGCTTCCTAACTCCGCTGAGTGTTCATGGGAAAGCTGAAATGCCTCAGCATTCACAAAAACCAGATGAAACAAAAAAGATATTTCCCCTGCTGCCATTTACAAAAAATATGTGAAGTGATTAACATAGACAACAAGCAAGTGGCACTTTGTGTTGTAGTCACTTTGATTGTTACACTAGATGTAAAAAGAAAAACCCAACTAACTAAATAGATAGACACAAGAGGATGAAAATCAATTGGTGCCATGGTGACTGGGCTTAAGCTTTGGGGTCTCAATCAATGATTAGGGTAGTGAAAAAACTTTGGGCCGGCTCTGCTGATTTTAAAAATTAGCTGAGAAAAAACAACATTTTATTTAATTCTCTTTCAGTTGTTAAAATGACATAATTCCTACTCATATTAAATAAAACCTACACGAAAAAATGCATATAAGGTGTTACGCCGCTTCGGTTAAATTCGAACAGAGTGTTTGACCGGTACGTCTTTTACGAAAGCCGTCCGTTTAAATTAAGTAGAAATGTTCCCCATATTTTTCCAGACTGCAACCAACTGAGCAAATTAAGGAATGATATTTGCACCGCGCCATTTTGATCGGTGTGCCCCCCCCACCCCCCGACCTTACAGCGACAACAGGGTGGAGTTGCTCCCCAACAACAGATGTGACGACCTGCTTCCTTTTCGTCACCTTCTTTTCGCCGCGCCCTGCCGTTTATTTATTTATTCATTTACTTAATTTAATCACACCAAACAGCTCGAATCATCTTATTCTCAAACGGCAAGCCTCGAAAGCACAGATCAGCTTTAGATTCAAAGGAGGTCCATATAAAGCACCGAACGACGCAAATCTTTGGAGTTTCTTGTGTTGTTTTCCGCAGAAGGACTCCAGGTTCTTTGGCTGCGTTTCATTAATAGCACTTTTCTTTCAGTATACAACCCCCCCCCCCCCCCATCCGCATCCTCCCCACACCACCTCCTCCTCCTCTGGTCTGAAATGCGGTGCAGCTGTTGTAAGTTTTGTGTGCAGACGCATCCGGACGGTGTGCGTCATTTTCGGACAGCGTGCAGCCCCCCCCCCTCTCTCTCTCTACCCCAACATTTCTTTCCACGTCTCCTCTCAACTCAACGGGGCGCCGCAGTTGAAATGTCTGGTTTTCTTCCCTTTCTTCCTGTTATTTAAATCTTTAATATCATCTTCTCGAGCAAAGACGCACACGCACTCACATACTGTATAGACCCCCCCCCCCTCTCCACATCCCCGACTTTACCGCAGGATCCCACTCCTGTCACGCGTCTTCATCATCCTCCCAGCGCGCAGAGCGACAGCGCCACTTTCACACGAGAAATTTAATTCCAACATGTATGCAGGCAAAGAAAGAAAGAAAGAAAGAAAGAAAGAAAGAAAAAAATCACACACATACAAAGCAAATGCAGTTCGTATTGTGCGCATTTCTATCTTTTTGTTCTTCTTTTCTTTTTTTCTTTTTTAGTATGTTTACACGTTCCCCCTCATCTTCCTCCATCTTCTGCTCTTCCTCCTCCTCCTCCTCCTCCTTTTAGTCCTGCTGCGGCTTCCTTCGGCGTCCATCCTCTCCTCCTCCGGAGCGTCCCGAATCTAGTCCTCGGTAAAAGATCCCTGCAGGCGCCGCGCGGGTTTCCAAAAAAAAAAAAAAAAAAAAAAAAAAATCCTCCCGTCCCGCAATAACATGGATAAAGTCCTAGGTTTATTATTGTTACTATTATTACTACTATTATTTTCTCCCCTGCGCCGCAGTCCGCGCTGCTCTCCGTTCCTTCCCGGTGCAGGCGCATTTGAATAGCCGAGCGGTGTTGTTATGGATCCGTGCGCTCTGAAAGAGAATCAGTATGCAAATTGTTTCAGTATCAATCGAAAGGTTCGATCCGCCTGAGCGTCAGCCCCTTTGGCACGGGAAGCTTCTGGGGCTGCATAAATGTTTATAATGGCCTCATATATTAGTCCAGGGAAAGGAGAGGGGATAAAAACATGGAAGTGGAAAAAGGTTTCTGGAAAATTATTTAGAACATAAACACCATGGGGTGGCCGCTCCGGCTCCTATATATATATATATATATATAAATATATATAATAACATAACAAAAACATCTCAAGAAAGTATTTGAACAGTTAAAATCTCGTGAATTAATCGCGCTTTCACCTAATTGTTATGGGTGGCGCCACAAACGGGATTATTTCAGGATAAAAATATGACTTCAGACGCTGCGAGCGCAAAAGAATAATAAATCAATCCATAAAAACGTTGTTTTCATGATAGATCTCATCCAGCTCCGTTTAAGCTTTCGGTCACCAAAAGTATTCACAACCCCTGGATTTATTCATATATATATATCTTTGCATTTTGCTGTAGCTACAAAACTCGAGTGTGATATTTGTGTGGCTGGGAGCCAAGACACTATGGAGCACAATTGCGAAGTGGAAGAAAAGGGGCTATACGTTTTCGAACTTTTTACAAATAAAAGTCGGAAAAAGTGTGCCTGTTTGCACACATCTGAGTCGAGTCAAGTTTATTTGACGTTCCTTTCAGCAGCAAGGCAGTTCAAGGTGATTTACGACATAAAGAACGTAACATGGTAACCAGTTCAATCAAAATCATCAGGCAGATATACTGTACATCAAACATACTGATCAATGTTCCAGTTCTTATGAATCAAAGGTGGACGTTTAGCCTCGATTTAAAGAAACTCGGTGTTTCGGCTGTTGTGCAGTTTTCTTGAACTTTGTCCCAGATTAGTGGAGCATAAAAACCGAACGCTGCCTCAGGGTTTTGCTAAGACATTTTGTGTGTTTCTGACAGTTTAGCGGGTGCACAGAGGTGAATTTCTTTTTTCTTCCCCTCCATTTTTATTTGCAAAACAGCTCTAGTTCAATCAGATCAGATGGAAAGCATGTGTGAACAGCAGTTCTCTTGATACTGATTCCAAACTGGATTTCGGACTAGACTGGGAATATGCATTGGACTAAACCATTCTATTGCTCTTCATGCATGTTTGTGTCCCAGACTCAAGTCATTTGCAGCTTCCGAGAGGCTTTCGACCAGAATGGCTCCGTTTTATGCTAACGCCACGTTCTTACCTTTCAGCTGGAGAAAAAGGACCCCACAGCATGACGGTGGCACCACCTTGTTTCAGTGTGGGGACGGTGCATTCAGGGATTTTTCTCTCCACATGAAGACCTCCCTTCCTGTTTGCCGTTTCCATGTGGCAAACTGCAGAGATTGCCTCTTGGTTGCTTTCATTTAGCATCGGCCTCCTTCTAAAAGGCCAGAGTGCGTGACTCGTTCACATATTTGGTCGCCCGAGCTGCTGCTTTCCAAACGTCGCGCTGCGCCAGCACGTTTATAAAAACCGTTCGCTCAGTGTGAAGCGTTCCGGTTCGGTTTCGGCAAAGATAAGTGAGGATTCGAGCAATCTGACATCGAAGCTCCGCGTCTGACCGTCTCAGGGCGAGTCGTTTGCGACGACAGCAACAATTTAGCACATCTTTAGAATGCGTGTATTTTTTTTACAGCGATTGCGTTGCGTCAACAGAAACAGGCCTGTGATTGCGCTGAAAACATTTTTTGTCAATTTTTGTTATTGATTTTTAATGGATGAAGCCATTAAAAAAAGGACAATTAGTTTGCTCTAATCCATTGACGATGGAGGTGTTAAACTGACCAATCATGGGCTCATCTCCACTAAAGGGTAGGGATATCTATCCATCTAATACTTAAGGAAAATAAACTTTGTGTGGGTAGAGAACCAAAACTTGCTTTACCCCATACGGCAGGTGTCAAACTCCAGTCCTCAAGGGCCGCTGTCCTGCAGTTTTTAGATGTGCCACAGGTACAAAACACTGGAATGAAATGGATTAATTACCTCCTCATTGTGTAGATCAGTTGTCCAGAGCCTTAATGACCTAATTATTCTTTTCAGGTGGTGCAGCAGAGGCACATCTAAAAGTTGCCGGACAGCGGCCCTTGAGGACTGGAGTTTGACACCACTGCCATACAGGGTTCCACATTCAGCAAACTCTGGCCCGTTAGGTTGATGGATGTTGGTAGGTTTGTAGTTTTGTCATGCTCTTCCCATCAGATCAGGGTATAAGATTAAAAGTCCTTAATACAGATGTACACTAAGTTGGACCTTTGTAAAGCTCAAAGCTTAAAAACAAAGAGCTAATAGGTCAAAAGTACTCGAATTATGTTTATCCAAGTAAACTTATGAAGTTGTAAAGGTAAACAAACATAAACATAGTCACTTCCATGACCTTCATTCACTTACTTTGGCCCAATTGAAGGACTTTATAGCTGCATTCTCTCTTTTTATTTTTCTCAGTGACGTTTTTAAGATTTTTATTTGTAAAAAAAGTTATGAAAACTTTTTGGCCTCCCTTAATCCATGTCACAGTTATGCCCTACTCTCTGTTTATCTATCAAATGAAACGGCTCAGAGTTTGTTGTTTCGACGCAGCAAAATGGCGAAAAACACTTTTCTGCATCGCATGCCTGACATGGACAAAACATCGAACGTGTCTAACAGGAAAGTTGGGGAGGAAACGTTCGGTGGAAGACGACTTACGGACACAAAGAAAAGAGAAAGTGCAAACATGTGAATAGAGCGGCGACATGAGAGCAGCCGAACAGGTGAGACGTGTCAGCAGGAGGTCGGGGGGAGAGAGTAAAAACTGAAAGTGGACCGTATAACAGAGGGGTTAGGACACGAGTGGATCTGTTAGTTTAGGTAATCAGGAGCGGGAGAGGGAGGACGAAGAGACAGAAAGAGAAGGGCAGTGAGAGGTGAAATGAAGGGCAGGGTGGAAGAGTGTGTTCAGGAGGAGATAAAGCAAAGAGTCCGTTATCCATCTGTCCCAGGGTTAGAGTTTGACCAGCTGAGAGGGTCAGGGGTGAGGGGTCAGCAGACCCGTGGCCTGGAGGCTTGGTGGTCAGCGCGGAGGCAGAGTTGCACTGAAGATGAGATTATTAGATGATTAATACCAAAAAAAAAGAGAAAAAGGATGCTTTCCACCAGAGGTCCTTAAACAGTCCTGCATTTGTTAGTATTTGGAGTAAAAGAGGGTGAATTGGAATGAGTCTGAAAATGATTGAAATGAGAGTTAATCGGATTTTGAGAGAAGCTATAGAAACACACGCAAGAGTGTGTAATTTACTGTAACCCTTTGCTCTGGATCTTTGATTCATATATCCTGATTTTTAAAGACAGGTTTGTTTGTAGAGCACATTTCAGCAACAAAAGCAACTCTTAACAGGCGGGTTTTCCGTTTTGCAGTTTTCCTGGAAGTTTGTTCCAGATCTGTGCTGCATAGAAGCTGAATGCTGCTTCTCCAGGTTCTGGTTCTGGGAACACAGAGCAGAACCAGAACCAGAAGACCTGGTAAACATAGTACGAGAACTAGTTACGGTTACTGTATTACAGAAATGTAAGAAACGGTACTACAGCTTCTTAAATAACTGAAAAAAAAAAAAAATCCACTTTAAAACTTTTTGATAGTTCATGATAGTTACTTGATCTGTTACTTGATCTGCCGTGTCCAACTGTCTGGTTCCTATTTGTCTCTGTTTCTGCATCCATGTAGAGCTTATGCTCTCAACTTCGTGTTGTGCATATTTTAGCCTTTCTGTGTCGACTTCCTTATTTGAACAAGTTTAAGTCCGTTCTCCGAAATGGAGCAACACATTCAAACATCTTTCAGCACATGTTGCATATTTCTACAAAAAAAAACAAACAACAACAACAACCCAACAACAACAATTTATATTAAAAAAATACATAAAACAAAAAGTTTTACTACATTTGTCCAGCTGTAATAATCCCTAACAGGCATTTCCTTTCAGCCACATGTACGGCACAAGAAGCGTCGCATCTATTATCAGCTTTCTGTCTGTTGGGGGTCGTATGACAACAGGCACCGAGTGATAAGGCTGAAATTTGTTGCTATGGCGAGACTGCTGTCCTTTACTTGTGTCTAAAAAAAAATCTATAAACCTGAAAGGGAAAGGATTTTATATTTGACGTTCCTATTCATGCCTGTTTCTGGGAACAAAACAACGTTTCTTCACGAGGACGTCCGCAAGGAAACGTTCACAGTTTTTTGTTTGCTTAGTTCTCTTTTCCTTTTTGCCATTTATTGTCAGGCAATGAAGTCACTAAACTCCCCTGGTGGTTGCTTATTTTAGAAATCGTTTGCATAAGTACAAAAAAAAAAAAAAATCTTTATGACTCCATTCAACAAAACTATTGGAATAGGAGTTGCTTATAAACTGAAAATGATGCTTCAACTGCAGAAAAGCAGGTTTTGAGACCTTTTTAACATACAGTTTAAAAATGTATTCAAGATATTTTAAATACACATCACTAAAACCATTTAAATTTTAGGAAAGCACGCATATTAGTTTGCAAGTGTAATGTAAAAAAAAAAGGTTCATTTCTATTAAGTGGCTCTAAACTGGAAGAGTTTGGTTCAGTCAGCTGTTTTTGTTGTGGGTGGTAGAGAGGCTGATGTGTGTAAATGTGTTTAATAAAGAGCAAATGTATAAACTGACCAAAAGTTAAGGACTGCCATAAGACGGAACGTACCATCTTCAGAAATTTGCTTCTTCGCTCGAGGTGGCGAGAACAAGAACCAAGTTCTGTCCGACCGCAACATTTCCTGCTTCACAAGAACTGAAGCGCGAGAACTGGTGGGGATTTCTCATAGTTTTGGGTCCCACTGTAGTGAAAATCACCTTCACATTTCAGACCAATCGCAGAAATATTTGTGTTGGACACAACAGGAGACAAAAGTTCTGCTCAGACTTTGGCCCAAGAAAAAACTCAGAGAACCCTAACCCACTAACATGATGACGTCCCTTTGCTTTTCACTCAGGTGTATTTGGCACTGATTCATCTGAATTTATATGTACTGAACCAGTTATGAATAATAATAATAATAATAACGTAAAATAGATGTTATTTAAGCTTATTATTGTGATGGTTGGTAAAATGTGAATTGACAAATATTGCCTGTTGCATCAAACGGTGAGACTGATATTTAACCTAGGAGATTTGAAATCTTATTTATTTGAGTCATTAATTTAATAAAGCTACCTTAGAAATCAGGTCAAACGTAACTAGTTTTGTTGATTTAATACACACACACTAGTGGTGAGCGATATGGACCTGGAATTTTATCGCGATATTTTGTGGTACTATTGTGATAACGATAAAGGTTATAATAAAGAAAGAATTCATTGCATATTTGTTAAGCAACTGCATGGCTGTGACTGGATGGTGTAGCATTCATAGCACCGAAAGCACAAACAATGTTCTTACAAAATGTTCTTCAGAACACCCATTTATTTACAAAAGTGTGATTTATACCACTTAGTTGCACACAGTAACTGCATTTAATCACACTTATTAATTTACTGGTGTTTGCTGATGCTTTTGTGGAACAAATAGTGGAGAAAATAGAAAAAAACCTTTATGATCATCTACCATCAATAAATACAATTTATCATGACAACAACAAATCAAAATGTTTATCACAATAAGAAATTTTTCACGATAAATGATAATGTGGTAAATTCCCACCACTAACACACTAACACTGTGCTCAGTGTTTTATTGTTGTTGTTGTTGTTTTTTTGCAATGTCCCTTAAACTTATCAGATGTATCAAGCATTAGTTAGCATCTTTGTTTTTTTGTTTGTTTTACATTCAATCATAACGTTTACTTACTTGTTATTGTAACTTTAGTGCAGCAATAAAATGCAGGCAAGTTGACAGAGTTAATCCAAACCCACTTGTGTTTAATCTATGAAATATGAATTCTCATCAGGACAGTCAAATAGATGTTTCTGATTCATCTTCTTATTTGTTTTTAGGCGTAAGGCATGTCATGAATTTTCGCGAAACCCCCGTTTTCCTCTAAATTATCTGGGAAAAGCTGCGCAACTGTGTTTTTACGAGAGCTGTGTCAGAGAGGGGCGGGGGAACGAGCGGGGGTGTCGGACGGGGTTTGGGATTAGTAGGGAAAGTGGCAGGGACATGGACAATGATAGCTGCATCCAAAAGAGGATTACGCAGGTTCCCCCGTGTCATCGTGTACCTGCCATTATGGGATTACCGGCGCCACTTCCACCTTCTCCGTTCCGACACTTCACAGCAAAGCCTTCAGAATGCGTCTGGGCTCTTTCACATCCAAAGCTCTGACGCAGAGGGGAAGAAGCTGGTCCGGGGGTCAGCAAGTACTAAAGCTGCACGGAGGGGCCGGCGATATGGACTTGGAATTTTATCGTGATATTTTGAGGTAGTATCGTGATAACGATAAAAAATATCGGTAGAAAAACTATTTATTACCTCTTCTTTTAGATACTGTGCCACACAATATAAATATTGTTCTTCGAAGCACGTTCCCTTTGGAATATGCTTTTTTATTTATTTAAAGAAGCGTGGTTTATGCCACACAGGAACTGCATTTAGTCCTACTTTTGAATTTACCGATATTTATCAATGTGCTCGTGGAACAATCTGTGAAAAGAATAATAAAAGAACATTTCCGATAGCACTGTAATTTTTAAAATTTATTGAATATTGTTCATCGGAATTTATGGAGGCAGCGATAAATCAAAATTCTTATAGGAAATTTTTCATGATAAATGATCAACGATACAATAAACACCCACTCCTACCTGCATATCGATGATTACAGCAGTGTTTGCATAAGGATTCTCCCATTAGGAGTGTGTGGTGTGGCTCATCTTAATATCATATGTATAAAAATTAATACAACACACAGATAAAAATAAGAAGCGTGTGGACAGGTCCAGTGAGATACGTACTGTTGATCCACACACACAGAGCAATTAATGAAAGCTTGAATCAGTGGAGCAGAAAATGCTCACCACAAAGAAAAACTCTCACACACAGACACACACTCTGCTACCGTCCCTGCAACAGTGAATACTGATTTGGCACAGTCTCCCATGATATCTATTGTTCATTAGTCATTGTTATCCTGCTTTGATGTAGCTGTAATGGGCTTTAGATGTGTGGATCGGCTCCATAAAGACCCCTGTTTAGTAACAGCCACGGTTTAAATGCTCTTAATGTGCTGCCGCAGCACAGGGAGGGGCCCGGAGCACTAAATCACCGAGAAAACAGGGGCAGAGGTGTGGAAAAGAGCGATGGCGCACGAGACGGAAGCACTGGAGAAAGGACAGGAGGCTCAGGGGCGAGGGAATGGCGACCATGGGGGTGGGGGGGTGCGAGTGTGTGTTTGTGCATTCTGATAAGGAAGGAGAGCCTCCCGCCGAAACAGTAGACATGTTTACACAGCACAGGTTCACGCCGTGACACACACACACACACACAGAAGTTGAGGTCTCCATCTAGTTAAGGTGCATGTGTCATGAGCTCGGTGACGGTGATTAAACTATTTGTGTGTGTGTGTGTGAGTGGGGGTGATCTGTCGAGTTCCCGGTAGAGGCAGAGCAAACAGAACAAGGCAGCCATCAGCCTCTCCATTGTATTCATCTGCTCACTAATCTTCAATGGTTAAATCATTATCCAGCCACCACCTCGGCCAATGGCCAGGTAAACACTGCTGCGCTGTCGCCAGGCGGCACCAGGACTTAATGCGGCGCGGACACACACACACGCAGTGTTTAGTAAAGTCAGCCATTGCAAAGACAAAACAGCAAAAAGAAAAATGGCTGATATGGTAACATGTTTTTTTTTCTTCTTTTTAGCAATTGCAGAAGAAAGGATTCCAATAAAAAAAAAAGTTGAGTAAAATCAAATGATTATGTTGCATAATTGTTTACATGAACAAAATGCAGTCGATTTCTGGAAATATGTTTTGTAAAAACAAAGTCGTAACAGTGTTTATCCTTCAGGTAGAATATGGGAATTCAACTGCACATATTAACATCCACTTCCTGTTGGCACTTGTGTCCCAGCTGTACGCAGTGTGTGTGTGCTGCACGCTGACGACACCCTGACGTTCAGTCAACATGAATACTTGACTTTAGCCTGTCTAAAACCGCTGTCAGGATGAAAGCCATTGTTGAAGAAAAGATAAAGTCTAAATTAGCCTAAACAAGCCACAGCAGCATTGATATGTGGTGGTGGTATCATCATGGTAAGGCTTTTTCTACAGCAGGAACAGGGTATGTGGTCAGAGTCAATGAAATACTGAATGGACCTCAATAAACCTGTTGGACGCTCGAGAAAAACAGGAAACTGTGACCAGTGCTACTTTCCCAGCTACCCTAAACACACAAGCAGAGCTGCAATGGAGCGGTAGCTTGGAGCATATTCTTGCGTCAGCATGGCCCAGTCAAAGTTCACAGTTAAATCCAACAAAAAAATTTTTGATTTTTGAGCTGATTTTGAAGAATATCGCCAGCTTGAGCCACTTTTGTCTCACCTTTGTCGCACTTTTTTTTTTTTGATGAGAAACGTTAAAAATCACACAGTTTCATTCCATTCTGCAATTATGTACAATTTTGTTTTGCTCCATATCATAAAAGAAAAACAAAAGTGAAAAGCTTTCAAGAAGGATGAGTGTACAAAAAAAACATTCTGTGTTGTAAACATTACTGCTTGCTTAGGTCGTTAGGATGTTTTTTAAAAGAACAAACAAAAACACCCAGAAGACACATGGCTATTACACTTAAATCCTGTGCAAATTCACTTACGTACACATTTGTGTTGGCCCATCCCATAAAATCCTCCAAAAAAAGTGAGGAAAGTTGAAGAAGGATGAGCGTACAAATAAACATTCTATGTTATAAGCACAACAACTTGCTTAAGTCATTAATTTCTCTCTTTTCTTTTTTTTTTTTAAAAAAAGAAGGTAATCCCATATTTACTGGATTTGACTCAAATCCCGTAAAAACATGCATACTTCACACTAGGGCATATGCGCTTGTGAACAACGTATTAAGAAACAGGAGCTGTTGCCATCTCCAGGTTGGAGGGGCCTCCATCACTCCCAGCAGGATACTCAGGCAAATCTAATTGCAGGTAAATGTACAGTGCTGCTCTCTGTGGCTCCTGCATGGAAAAGATGGGAGGAGAGGCCCAGCGACATGGTTAGTATTGGTCGGGATGACTGATTGGCCCTGCCTTAACTGCATTAGACGGTGGAGAAGTGGCTGCCTCCCCCGCTCCCTCCCAGCCCCTCGACTCTGCCGCACATCGTCAGGGTGTAGTCGACGAGGCTCGGTGGGACGGCTGCGCAAGGCCGCTGGGCGTGACCCGTTCCTAGCGTGGGTCCCCCTGTGTCAACCTCAAACGGAGAGGCCTGCAGTTGCTTGGAGCGTATTAGGAGCCCGTTGAGGCGAAGGTAGTTCAGGGGGGCCTCTACCGTAGAAGATCGGATCAGAGGTTGTTAGCAGCAAAGAGCCACGGTGGATGAGAGGAGGAGACGCATCATTTATAGGGTCAGAGCAGGCCTGGTAGTCCACACACACGCACACTCACCCCCCCCGCCCCCCCCCACACACACAAAACAAAAACCTACATGAAGCTACACACAGTGGACAGTAAAGGGCAGCTCATTACTCAGTGAGAGCTCAGGTTTCCAGCGTAGACCTCTCCATTAGACCTCCTGTTAGGGAGAAATGAATGGCTGCAGCTCCTCCGCACCCATAAACCAACCGACCATCCGCAGCAGGAGAAAATGAGATACAACTTAAAGGAGGGAGGGGATCTTAGATGAGTGTGTGTGTGTGCGAGAAGGGGGGGGGGGTCCTTGGGGTCTTTGAGATGGAAATGTCCAGCTGGCCGGCCGTCTGCTGCCTGACCCCGGAGCGAGAGGTCAAAAGCCGGGGTCCCCAACCAACGGGCCGCTGACCAAACCAGCACACAGTGTATCCCCGTTACACTTACACTTGTTTGCGTGTGTGTTAGGTGTGTTTTCAGAGGAAGGGGGGGGTGAGAGGGAGCGTGCACTCTGCCGTGTGTGCGTAATTGATCATTTAATCTAGCTGACATCATAATCCCCGACGCGTGTTTAACTAACTGCCCAGTGGAGGAGCAGAAGGGCCGAGTAATTATCTCATCTGGATACATTAATAACGAAGCATCACTCACGGTTACCGTGGCTCCGTCGCTCCTGGATCAATTTACATCTCGCAACCGAGAGTGTTTGCCCGTCTGAGTCTTGTGTCTTTCTTTTTCTTTTTTTGCGTTGTCGAGCATCCGCGCCGACGCGTCGCACCTCGAGGAAGAGCGTCGGCCATCACGCGGCCCAAACCTGATGGAGGAGCGAGCTAAAATGGAGACCGGTGTGCGCTGACTTCGGCTCATCTGCACAGCAGATTTATCGCAGAGACAAAAACCCTGAAAAAGAGAAAGAATGAACCGCAAATCAACATTACTGGACATATAACGATCAATAAATCCAATCCGGGGGGGTGAGGAGGAGAATATGGCGTCGAAAAAACGAGTGTTTGGTTTCAAACTGAAGTGCAGGTTCAGAGTCAGTCGTACAAACGACAGACGTCACACAAATGCCAATCAAATTAAACGGTAGATGAAACAAAAAGAAGTCAACCTAGTGCTGCGTGTGCATGTGTGTGTTTTGCATTTGGGTGTGTGTGTGTGCGCGCTCGTGTGTCAGGGTCTTAGGAAAATTATTTCTATTGATTTAAGGCGGAGAAACGTGGAAATGTTACCAGATGGGACATTTAGCCGTAAGTGGCTTCAGATGAGACGAGTCATCTTCGAAAGGCCAGGGTGGAGAGATGCAGCAAATGCTCATAAAATATAAAACAAAAACAAATGCTGAGACAAATCCACAGCTCATCATGCATTTCTAGAATTAGGAAAAACAAAATGGACATAAATGAACTTGTATCTATCTTGGAATGCCAAGATGCCTTTAAATCAATCGTTAAACATAAATGTCACATATTGGAAGCAGTTGTATGTACTAACATTAATATCAGTACTACATTTTGGGTTGCATTCACAACGGACACATTTGGTCTGCTTTTAAACAGACCAGCGTTTGTTTACCTCGTCGATCTGGACCTTTAGCGTTTGTGGATGCGTCCGAGAGAACCCTGGTGGGTCTGGAGGGTTTGGTCTCATTCTGCTTGGAGTGCACATTTGCAAAAGCCGTTCCAAGATCAGAAATAACCCGTCTTCAGTGAGCTGTTTTTGACATTCAAAACGGTACCGTAGTCATAATAAAATCACGAATGTGCACAACAGAAATGTCAAGTGCAGGACTTACATAGTTTGTTTTTTTCCGGGTCTGTGCCCGTCATTTCTGTCATTCTGAATGGGAGCAGGAATCGTTGGCTTTGTTATAGTCCACCTGCAAAAAATGTACAATGTGAAAGCAAACTGCACCAAATGAATAAAGTAAAGTCAAATTTTAGGTCGGACCAAACAGGCGCACCAGAGGTCTTTCCTGGTGTGAATAGATCCATAAAATTAAAGCTGTGCTGCCTGAATGCCTGGCAACACCTGAATGTAATTGGCTCCAAGCATTTCCACTGACCCTTAATGGTTGTTGTCCTTCCTGAAGACGACCAGTCAACCCTGTTCTTTTTTACATACTAACTGGTGAGGGCAATGTAGTGGGAAGGAAGGACAGCATGCTGATCCTAAATTCAACTTATCCCCTATAAAAATGGGTGAGTGTCCTTCATATTAAACCGTACTGTGGATCCCCAGTATTCATTTGGTTTTGAGGGCAACAACTGCCCACAAATAACTAAAACCTGACTCTCCCTTTAAAGACTCTAAGAATTGCCTATTTTAATGGCTCAAACACAAAAATATACCTTAATAATTATTAATATGCACAGTGGAAACTGCTCTTGGGGGAACAGCCAATACATACCAAGGAAAATGAATGATGCTCTTGCATTGGATGGTTTGCAAACGTCAACCAATTTGCGTCAAGTAGCGCTCCACTGGGGATTTCAGCTTCACAAGCTGCATTTTGTTTTGAGTAGTTTAGATATTTATGAAAAAAAATCTGCAAATAATTTGGAGTTCTGCAGAACAATCTGCGAATCGGTGAAAACGGAACTTCTAAAAGTCAATAGGTCTCCACTGCTTTGCAGAAACATTCCCTCTACAAAATATAAAAACTGAGGTCATATTTGTTTTTAAGCATCTTTGTTCACAATCGGTCCAATACTTTATAACGAGATACTCTGGCAAAGGTTTGCTCAGCCTACACATGCCATCCATCGATTTGTCCAAGAGTGGACCTTGGACAAATGGTGGAGACATTGGACAAATGTCCAATGTGGTGGAGACACTGGCTCCCACTCCTGTCCATGTAACTGCTGACGAGTGAGTTATGTTTTTAGGGCTGGCTGTCCCTTTATCTGCGTGTTCGCAGTATCCGCTGATCTCTATCCGTCTGTTCTGGTTCAGGTTAGGAGACTCACTGCGGGGCTGTTTAGATTACAGCTACAGCTCAATAAAGACAAAGTCAGCTTGCCAAGCACACACACACACACACACACACACACACACACACACACACACACACACACACGCACGCATGCACACACACACACACACACACACACACACACACACACACGCACACACACGCACACACACACACACACAGCACTGTGTTACCCTGACCTTAACCGTGGCCTGCTCCATTCCTACTTCTTCAATCTTAACCTAAAGTTAACCTCAGTCTTCACAATAAAATTGATTGATTTAGATTAGAAACACACCCACCCCCACTCACGCCGACACACAGCATCATCAGTGTTATATGAAGATGCACATGTCTGCGCAATGGCATTAATTCCATTTGGGCGAATGTAAACACATGTGGATATATGTGCACACAGACAGACACGCTGAGACGGCCGTGGAGTCTGGTCTTCTTCAAGTTAATTTGTCACAGAATCGATCTGATCGCTCGTCATCTCAATAATGATAGAAAAGATACGAAATGCAATTGAAACTCTGAAATCTAATATTTTGGGGTCAAATCGTTTAATGAAGAGCAATTCGACTCCGGACTTTCATCGTTCCCATTGCGCGCTATCTGTATCAATGTTGTTTTTCCATTTGCCTTGGGATGACTTCAGATGCCGTAACGGCAACGGGAGAATCAAAGCCAGCGATTCTTCGCTGCACAAACCCAGGTGAACCAATCTAAAACAATTCAAGGTTGAAGCTCGTTTACATTCGTAACTGGAAAAGTAAAATAAAAAAAATACTACTTCGAGAGCACAACTGACGCTTAAAACAAGTCAAATTTATGCTCAAAGTAGGTAACCGGGATACAATCAGAAAGATAATCATGAACTAAGAAAAAGCAATACATGGATTTCAATTATTTAAATCTTAAAAATGGAGCATGTATTTATCCCCTTTGTTATGATACCCCTAAATAATATCCAGTACAAAACAATTACCTTCACATAGAATGTTTTGCTAATGTCAGTATCTAGATGTGCAAAGCGCGTAAAACCCGTGTCTCGCTCCCCACGCTACGTTTCTCCCGTTTTTGTGTAAAAGAGCGTATCGTTGTGCGAGGTGATAAAACAAAGTTGTGGGAAAACATTTCACTTTCCAAAAATTACAAGAAAAATAAACCAAGAAGATGAAAACCTGTGAAAATGATTGTGTTTAATTTGCGGCACGCAGCAGATGAGAAGCAGCCCTTCAGCTGACATTTATTCCTGTGGAGGCTGATAATAACTGTGATTGTGTGTCTGAGCTGCAGCTTAGTGAAAAAGGTACCTTTGGGTCGCTTATTTTCACAATCATGTGCGACAATCATACCTTAACCTTATGTGTGAGTGGTACCTTACATTGGTGTGTGTGTGTGTGATTACCCATGCTGTTATCAGCAGCAAGCCACCATTCAGTGCTACTGAAATAAAAGGTTTTCCTCTGTCACAAAGCAGTTTCTTTGTTTCCATGGTGCTATGATTCTGTCAAAATCCTGGAGAAAACGGAGAGAGGAGGGGAGAGACGGGAAAAAAAATAATCAATGACTTACCTCCACCCTCTCCACCACCACACCACCCCAATCCCCAGCAGCAGTCTTAACCTATGAGGCCGCAGCCATGTAAGTACACATGCCAACACATGCATTTATGATCAGTTGGGGACAAATAAAACAACATAAAAATAAATTGCACTAATGTTTACCTTCCCTCTGTGCTTATTTGATTTATTTATTTTTTTGTTACTTGTGGAAAAAAAGGCCCCACATATGCAGATGTTTGATTTAGAATCAGCTTACGCCCGAACAGGTGATGATGCTTGAAGATTTGTGTCTCTCTGCAGTACTAAGTTTGTTTATAGTCACAATGTTTACAGTGTATTCACGTTAGGTGAGGATTAAGAGGGGCGTTTGATGTTCCACATTTTCAATTTGCCACTTGAATTTCAAGACCTTTTTAAGCAACTTATTGCCACACAATCTTGCCCATTTTCATGACTTGGATGGACTTTACATCACATCTCGTGTTCACACGCCTTTGAAGCGATAATGTGCTGCAAAATCAGATGACAAAAAACCAAAGCAAGGACTCTGCCGTTCGCCAGGCTCTTTGAAACGATCGCGCAAAACCGCACGGACTGAGGTAATCACGTCATATTTTGGTGACTTTCATTAGAAATACTCTTTTTCTTGTAATTATAGATTGTATTTCTGGTGAAATTGCTTGTTTTTCCTGCTAATATCACTAGGTTCTTGCAATTAATCAAAAATTATCGAGGTGTGGTCCTAATTCTGAAACAGATAGAAGAGATGATTTAAATTAAAGCAACTTTTTACAAGTCAACAGTAGTTTCTTTTTCAATAAAAAAAAAAGCAAGAAAAAAAACATATTAAAATCGGAAATCGGACCTGGTAGGAAAAAAAATATCGGAGGTTTTATTTTTTAAGCTGTATCGCCGGCCTTACCTCTGTAAGCGTCCCAGTGTTAATCGCCCTAATGCAGGAGGAAGACAGGCTGGATGCACATTAACTTGTCCTGTGAAGACATCACCTTGTTTTTACAGCCTGAACTAAGTAGCTTCTTGCCGGTTAAACAAATCCCTCCACCCCCTGTTTTAAGTGCTTCTGTTCTTACAGTAGCTGTGTGAATGAACACGTGGAATGCCCGCAGTGTCAGCGTTTCCCCGACACACTTCTATATCATTTACAATAACAATGTGTGCGCGATGAACGTAAGTGGCATGCAACATTAACAGACATACGTTTCTGCACATGAAATGTGGATAGTTGCTGAGTCGGTGTTTTTACCCGATCTGATTTAGGGTCTTTCCTTTCAGCAGCACATCACCAACTCGCACGCTGTCAAGTTCTTCTTCTTGCCTGTAGATATGAGTTTATATCATATGTACACACGTGCAGGGTTCACCTTTGGATGTTTACACATGTACACAAGGTCGCTTGAATGAGAAATCTGGTATTTCCTTATGGGGACTAATTTCCATTTAGTCTGAAATGTGCTTGCATCCATGCATGTCCTGTTTCAGCTGGATTTTTAATTTTTTTTTACAGACCTGTGTCCTAGGTCGGCGCAGACGTTTAAGTTTTCCTGGATTTAAGCTGCAATCATTTCAGCATGCTCTTAGAGGAAGGGTAAGGTAACAAACTTTTAGTTGTGCTTCGTCTTTCCCCTCACAAAGTATTTTTCTCTTGGTCACGGCTGAAAATGTTAATAGTCACACACAATGGTAGCATTGATTCAGAGCGTCTTCCCCATTTGCCTATGAACATGGTAATCGTGGTTTCAACAGAGACATTTGTTCATCCGCGGCGCATCGTTTTGCTTTTGTATCGTAATTGGCTGCTTTAATCTTTTTGCTCCACTTCATTTATTTACTCCCTCGCTGTGGTTTACATCCGGCAAGGCACAAGACGTGAGACCTGAGCGAGAATCGCCAAATATGCAGTTCTCCTGTTGCGTTATTCCAATGTTGTTGTTTTGTTGTTGTTTTTATTCATGCATCTAGACATCTCTGAGTCATTCACACTAACTTATAACAAACTGTGTCCTAGGTCAGTATTTAAAGAAGTCTTGAGAAGATTTCTGCCCAGGACAGATAGTTTTTTCCAAAACAATAAAAAAAATAAGTCAACATGTCTGCGGCATGTATAGTTAGAGTTACAGTAATACATCACTTATTGGCTTTGTAGGGGTTTATATCTAATTAAGAACTGTAATATTTGACTGCATTACCTCCTGAAACAACAAGGACAGATTCTATGATACATAATTAGATATTTGAGAGCAGGATAATAATTTGACTTTATGTGTAAGTCAGTGGAGCGTGAACAGTTTTCACAGCGATAGTTTGCAGTAATTTTCAAAGTCATCAACATAACATGTTAAAAATGTGCAACCCCATGGACTTGAGTGATTCTGACATCTAGCAGCACAAGAGTTATTTAGATTTTTCCATTACACTTTTGTTTTATTTGGTTGTGACTTTTTGTTTGTCAAGCTCAGTTAGTTTTAATTTGTTTTTAGGGTGCATTTGCTAGTTTTATCAGTTATTGTCAGATAAAAATGGTTTAGTTTGAGTTTAGTTTCATTGAATTATTTTTGAACAACCAACTGAGTCCGTCGTTCTCTCACAAACTTTTGCCTTCATGAAGAACCGTAATTTGTCGACAGGTGATGTAAACTGCTTTTGTGTGTGTGTGTGTGTGTGTGTGTGTGTGTGTGTGTGCGTGGGGGGAATCAATTTGACAAAAGTTCAAAAAACTAATAAACACAAATGAATACTATTATATCTGTAATTTCAGAATGTTTTATTTTTATAAACGCATGCTGTAATTTTAGTTAGTTATAGTTTCCCCCTTTAATTACTGTTTTTATTTATTTCAGTTAACGAAAATGTTTTGTCAAGTCCAGTTTTTGTCATTTTGTTAGTTTTAGTAACCTTGGTTCAAATACGAATTGCTACCACAGGCCATAGAAACTAAAGTTTAGTATAAATGAGGCTTGTGTCTCTAGAGGTCAGTGTACCAGAGGCATGGACAGGTCACAGGTCACCAGTCGGTCGCAAACTGAACTGGTGTTTAAGTAACCACTTATTTAAACTTTAAGTTAGTTTAAAATGGTAGCAGCTATTGCTAAGGCTGGGTGTGTTATGAACACGTTCTCTTCATATTACCAGGCTTGGCAGGAAATATATGAAGCTGGTAAACTGATTCTCTCTCAGGCCTATATCAACTTTCTGACTGGTGATTTACCTTAAAAAGAAATCTTCTCGAAGGGAAGCCTTTTACCTGTATTAATTACATACAGCTAATGAATTTCACGTTGCTCCTGATTCGTGGCGGCGCTATTGATTCACTTAGTATGAGAGCAGATTTGTTCCAGAATACCGAGGCGGTGCGGTCCAGTTCTTAGGTCAGACATCTGACTGAATGCAGCTGCTGGCCGTGGATGGAGTTACACGTGCATTTTTTTAAAACTTAACATACGGCTACGGTGGATATTCTGTATTTAGTCTTTGTTACATTATAAACCGTGCTGTGAACTCGTGCAGAACGGTGTTTTATGACAAATAGCTTCTATTCCCCGCAGGCTTTTAGGAACGCAGCCACTTCATTACAGCTTTCAGTCCAAACCACTGACACGGCAGCTGCACATTAGCTTTAAAACAGATAATAGTGGACGTATGGAGTGAGCCTGTGGGAGTGAGGCGGCGTCTCTCTGTGTCCGGGTTAATCCAGGTACAACTTCACAGCAGAGAAACGCCTGGTTTGCTCTGCCTGCTGCTTCGTCCGTCTGGTTTTCACTTAGACAGGAATCAGATTAAAAAGGCCCATGAATAAGTGCCGTTTTCAACAGAAGTCGACGTACCAAGCTAATTTAGGAAAATGTATGTTCAAGTATTGGCACAAGTCTAACGTTTGATTTGGGCTGTGATCAAAAACTCAGCCAGTCTCCAGGTTTTTTTCTTTCCAACCAAGTGCCCTCCCATTGGTATTTTGGCTCAGAAAATGCTAACCTTGCTGTTGCGAACGCTCAGTTTTACTGGGTGTTGGTTAATTTAAGGAAATCTCCTCAAACTAATTGGTTCAACAAGCGTCCTTTGAAGATAACATTCTAGCTAGTAGCCGCCCAACATATTAAAATTGGCTAACGTCTTGTCCACTTGCAAAGGTAAGAACTTGTCAAATGTGCTGAACAAAAACTCCCGCTACCTCAAATGAAATCCTAATTCTCTCGTTGGCCTTTACAAAATGTTCTCACTTAGAGTCCCTGTTTTTTCTTAACTCTCCTATAAAGCTTTCCTTCAGATTCTCCGATTATTATTGCAGATGCACCGACTGTTCAGCAGTACTTTACAGAACCTGATCTCTAGAATAGCTATTTAAAAAAATCTCCTCTGAAGCACTGTTCATATTCTGTGACCAATTACCTCCATTACTTTTTGTCTCAAAATAAAACTGCCAGGAAACTCTTGTAACGTGTCCTAAAAAAAGAGAAAAAAACGCAGCTTGTTTGCATTACTTTTTCTAACAAGTTAGAAAAAAAAAACCATGTCGGGACATCAGAACTTAAAATGTAAAACAGTCGAGGAAATTTCCATGTGGCGTACTCATCAGAATCAGAAAAATATAAAGGCCTGTTTTAGTCAATAACTTATTAAGTTTTAGCTAGTTTACAAAAAAAAAAAAAGATGGGTAAGAATTTCAGCCCCTAAATGTGTAAAACTGGTAGACACCAAGCGAAAGTTACAAGGGGTTTTCAAGCTAGCCTAAGTTCAAATCTTTTTCAGATTTTGCTTTTTGCATCAACATTTGAAAAGCGTGTATCCCTTTCCTTCCTTTTAGTCGTTACGTACTAATCTATAATCAAAAAAATCCCAACAACATACGTTAAGGGTTTTGGTTGAAAGGGGATACAAAAAAAAATAATAATTTTCTGAGTATGAGTGTTGTGTATGACACAACTTTATGCAAGTACAAAATGGGGTAGTAACAAGATAGCAGACTTACATCTGGTGTTCGAGCGAAGGAAAAGTGAACCGCACTATAAAACTTTCTCATTTTTGCAGAAAAAAAAAATTGTCAAGCATCCCCACAAAGGATACTAAAGATCCTTGATTTTTTCTGCTTTTTATTCTGAGAAAAAAAAAACAACGTTATATCTGTTCATCTGTATTTAAAGAAGTCTTGAGAAGTTATTGTGTTCCCGAGCCATTTTAGGAATCTTAATTGAACTATTACAAGAATCTTGTTAGACAAAAGAAACCATTTCTTTTTACATCTGTGCTGTCCACTTTATTATTTCTTAAAAAAATTTTTTTTTTATTTGATCTCACAAATCCAGCGCCCAAAACATTCAGTCAATGCCGCCACACACACACCCACCCACCCATGCCCACACACACGCCTACATAAACAGCAGCAGGTTCGTTGTGCCAGGGACAGCATAGTGAGATTTTTGACCTTACCTCTAAACAAAAGTAAAGAAAGATGATTTTGTTTGGCAGCCTTCAGGGATCCCCAAAAAAACTGTCCTGTCCTCTTAAAAGACTAGACAGACGAAAGGACCCTGTGAAGTGTGTCTGCGCCTCCCTTGCCGCTGACGGATAATGCGAGGCCATTAGTGTGTGTGTTTGCTTGTGCGTCCCTCTTAGAACCTCTTGATGCTTTTAAGACACTCCTCAAGATCCTTCAAGGCTGCAGAAACACACAATGGACGGTCTGGAAAAAAAAAAGAAAGAAAGAAGAGGGACGTCTATATGTGTACGTGGAGGTTTACGGTGTTTTTGAAAGGCTTGCTTGTTGGTCTTCAAGGAAGCTCTCCGAAGTTGGAGACAGGCAGCCAGAACATCAAACCGAGTCATTAAAGAGGCTTTCACAAGAAAAAAAAAACAACAAAAACAAAAAAAAAAAACGAGAGAGATGGGAGGTGATGAAGATGATGATGAGGAGGAGTAATTAGGAGGAGATAAGAGGGAGCAGGTTTGCTGCTTTTATCTCTTTAGCTCTGAAAGGCTAAAGTAAAGTCAGAAGAGTTTTGGAGACTCAAAATAAGCGAAAGAGGGAGAAACAGGAAGAAATGCACAGAATGCGATCAGAAGCAGACTGCGACTTGTTTCTTCCAACGTACGTCTTTTTGATCGTCAAACAAATCTTGATATCAGACAAAAATGTAGTAATTATGAAAAGCAGTTTTCTTTATGGTTTTTCCAATGACATATCTTCGTTTGTTAGGGAAAAAAAAGTTATCCAAACCAACCAGAGCCATTGGGAAAGACCTCATTTTCTTTTTGTTATGAACAACCGAGTAATCGCATTTTTGGCTAAATGTTTATTTGTTATTTGATTCATTTGCAGTTTAAAATAAACATGCCACAAGTTGACCAAAGTTCTGAACGAAGAGTAATTTGAAGGAAACAATCTCATAGAGTCTACTTCTCTTAAAAGTTCATTCGCTGTAACATAAGCAACTAAACATCAATTATCCATAAAGATACATCTTTAAACACAAAAGTTCACCAGTTTCACCCTGTCCTGATGGCTTGCTGACCTAAATTAAGCAACCTCCCATATACAACCCGTCTGACAACAGAAACCAGAGTAAGACAATCACAGAAAGCAGCACATTGTCCTCTCATCAAGAACAGATGAAGTTACTGACATTGGCCTGAAACGGGTCAAACCATTCTAACGCCATTTCTGAGCCACAAATGGAGAAAACGTGGCACAACGTTACTCAAAGAGCGCATCATCAACGAATCCATGAGGTCACAGAGAACCTCATGGATTCTGGTGGACAACGGGCCTAACTATTGGGCCTGGGTTCATGATTCAGCAATAAGAGAGACTAAAAGTAGAGAGTTGGTCACACTGTTGCACTGCACCAAGTGTCTCTCTGCATGTTATTCTAATGTTCTCCATGTACATACATTGGTTCTCTCTGGGTACTCCGGCTTTCTCCCACAGTCCAAAGACATGACGAACATTAACTGCTTCCTAAAATTGATCGTAGGTATGGGTGTCTGCTAGAGATACACACCAGACCAACCTCCAGCCTTTCAACGATAAGCGGGTTTAGACAGTGGATGGCAGGCAAAAATGACACCCAAGGTGAAAATCACAAGTGGCATTAATGAGCCTGCCTCGCATTTTCCATAAAAGGATGTTGATGATCCCCAAGACTTTTAGGAAAGTGTTTTGCAGGCTAACAAGACGAAAGTGAAACTTTGAGAACTTCTTTTTTCCTTTGCATTTTATTACAGTCCTTTGAATGTAAAGCCAACGCAGCATTTAGATATATAAACAAGAACATAAAACCAGTCAAAGATGGGTTATAGTAGGGTTATCTGACAGTTGTGTTGGTTCTTTATAATTTCTGCTACTAGAAAATCCTGAAGGTGAAAGTATGACTAGGAATCAGACATTATGCAGGAGGACGATGATCCAAGGATCACCAGTAAGGTCAACTCTAAAAGGTCGAACGAAACGAACAAAAAAAGAAAGTCTTGGAATGGCCTAGACAAAGTTTTAACTAAAATCTGACTGAGATTTTTTAAGATGACCTTAAAGAGGTCATTTGTGCTGGACTGCCCTCCAGTTTAGCCACAATAAAACAATCCTGTGACGTTGATTGGGCTAAAATTCCTTATTGCAATTATTTATTTCAAATTAAGTCGGGTATTTTAGAGAGATTTAAAAAAAATAAAAATCCTGATTTTAAAACTGCTTTTTGTTTTTACCCAGGTCATACTTTGACGGTGCACACCGGCAGCTGTACCATAACGATACGGTGAGGTTACATACAAAAACACCCACCTTAGACAGTGAGATGTTTTTTTTTTTTTTTTGTTCCTCGTATATTACATCACAGCTATAAATCTTGATTTCTCTCATTGATCACAAACAGCTCCTGCAAATACGATTTCAAATCTGAAAGCTAATGCACAAAAAGCTTAAAAAAATCAATGTTTATTCCACTAAAGCAGGCCCATATTGCGAGAAAGTAGGCAAAAATCAAAGCTGGTATATACATTTTACCGTGAAATCATCCCATTCTGGCACAGCGTAACGAAGTTCGAGAGAACATAAAGAGTATAGCTTCTCGTGTTTTTCTTTTCCAAAGAGGGAGGGGAAACGGTGATGAGACGGAGCAGAAGTTTTAGACCATTACATTTATTACCCAAGGGTCACGAGGAAAAAAACAAAAAAGCATGATGGGAAAGCAACGCATCCGATCTAAAAGAGATTAGAGACGAGAGAGGGCTCCTCGGTGGGTGAGGTCATTCCCCCAAAAAAGGAAGAAAAAACAAAAAGCTGCACATAAGGACCCCCAGCTTCACACACACACACACACACACACACACACGCACGCGCAAGCGCGCGCACACACACACACACACACACACAGTCAGGGTGCTGAAAGAGTGAACTTTCTGTTTTTTCTAAATCAACCTGTAAATGTGCAAAGACGCTTCTACACATACTGACAGTAGGTCATGTTCAATTACTTGTAACAATACATAAAGTAGTGTATAAAAGTACTTTGCAACTTTAAACAATAAAGGCAACTTACCTTCTAATCTCAATCTTGTCCAGCAGTGTGTCAATCCAAAGGCTGACTGTTTGATTCCGGGCTGCCCAGTCATCACGTCAAAGTGTCAGAAGCTGCATTTCTCTGACACGCAGGGCCGGCTCAAGCCTCCATGGGGCCCTAAGCCAAATGTGGTTTTGGGGCCCTCTAGTTCTGCTAACAACGTGGACGGGCTGCAATCAGCAGTCCGATCATTAGGTCATTCACACACCTGCTATAAACTTATTGCATCTCTGGCAGTGCTGTTTACATTATATACATGTATAATAGGACACATTTATTGGCCAACTGATTACCTCAGTTCACTGTTTTATTCCTTTACAGGTTTTTTTATGATATGTAGACAGAAACATGTAATTGAGTTCCAGCACAAGACTGCTAAATGTTGAGATATCTTATTATATACGTACTTGAAATACGACAAAACTAACTTACGATGTACTTTTCAGCTAAATAAATGTAGCTGATTGTTTTAAGTAATTCCTTAATATTCACTTTAAAAACACTAGCTCCACTTGCAGATTATTTTGCTTATAACAAGACATTTTCTCTGTGGATTTGACACAATCAATAATACTGCCTGCAATAAACATGCATTAAGCAAGGAGCATGCGTTCATTCATGCATATTGTACTTGTGGCTATGACGTTAAATGTGGCTGCACATAGAGCAAAGTGTCTGTAGATAATATTTGTTTTTTTATTAACTATATAAATAAACTAAGCTGAAATTAAAGTATTCTTTTGTAATATATGGTAAAAATAACATTCTGCTAAATCCGATGATTCAAAGTTGGGTTTCTTATGTAGATATCAGATTGTGTTTGCTCAGAAAAACTTGAACAAAATACCATTAGTTTTGTGTTTTCATCATGACAAAACGTGAGAAGTTCAGACAGTGCTAAAACCTTTGACAGGCAGTGCAACTCGTGCGAACACGATCGTCAAGGAATCTTCACACTCACCTGCTAATAGAGTCTGAAACCTAAAAAGATTTTAGTTTTCTGAATAATCCTTTGACGTTTCGCCTGTGTGAGAGCAGGTTAGACAGTGTTAGACGCAGCAACGTTGTCTAAACTTTCTGCATTAGCTTTCAGATCATCCTGAACCCGAATCATTTCTTTTTTTTTTTTTTCTTCCACCATTATCAGAGAGTAAAAAGTGTTAAAAACTGTCTGATCTTCTCCTTCGCACTCTTGGAGTCCTTTCATATGTGCGTACACCCTCCTTCGCTTTTCATCCCTCGGCGCTCTATTGAGACAGGTGTTCTTGATCTCAAAGGGGTTTTCATGCTTTAAAGAAGGCAGGCAGGCAGGCATTATGGAAACTTGTATACAAACGCGAATTAAGCACACGTGGATATGAATGGCGCGCTGCAGAATATAAAAGGCACTTTTATCATTATGTGGACTGTTATTGCTGTGAAAAGCAGCCGTGGGGGTGGAGGGCGGGTGGAGGGCTGTTTTCCTTCATTCTTCGCTCCTTGTTGAACTTCATGTTTCTCCAGAGCGAGTGCTGCGCTTGTGTTTACTCCAGGCTGTTCATTTTAAAGCTCCGCTGATGGTGGTGGTGGTGGGGAGCAGTCAATAATATCACCTCTGATTAATTTGCATTGTGCAAGGTGCTTGGGCTCAGGTGGCGCCGGGCGGTCGGGGGGTTTTCTCGCTATGGGGTGGTTGTGCACTCAGATCCTCGTCCTGCCTGAGCGCCTCTGCACCCCTCGGAAGGTGATGCAGTGGTGAAGTGGTGGAGAAAAGGATGACGAGCAGTTGATGAGGAGGAGAAGGGGAGGTAAAGAGGTAGAAAAATACACAAAACAGGTGGAACAATTAGAGAAAGAGGAAATAAAGTCGTAGTAATAAACCCAAACAGATTACAATGGGGTTGAGGGGCAGGAAGAGAAGCAGGGAGTCAGCGTATTGATCGAGCAGACCTGTCGGCAGCCAGACAGCCAGGAAGACGTCTGTCCTTGTGCTGCCACTCTCTGGCCCGCAGACACCTAAACCCCCCTCTGCCCCTGCCGGGGTGGTGGCGTCAGACAGGACGACTCAGGAGCAGCTTCTCTTCGCTTTGTACGTGTGCGTGTTTCACTTAGAGCTGATTGGGTGCAGCCAGAGGCAGAATTTGACTTGGTGGGGCGAACTTCCACACTACTTCCCAACTCGAACACCAGTACACCTTTTAAATTTGGCCTTTACGCAAGAACGGTAAGAAGAAGTTACCATTGTAGAGAAAAAAAAAAAAAAGCACATGAAATTTTATTTGACGTTCCCTGTAAGCCTGTAGGCGACCCAAAAAGTCGCTCTGATCCGATGAAAGAAAAGATGCATCGTGCCAGCCCTGCTGGGTTTGTTTTAGTTGAACTCCAGTTCGTTTGCCTAGAAAGTCGATTTTGTTTGACGAGGTGTGAATGTGTCGTCAAACTCTACTAGAGCAAACTCCGAGGTTTCAGTTTGTTTTAACGTGAACTCTGCTGCGGTCTGAATGCATATGTGAATGCCAAGCGTACCAGAGACCGCTCAAAAAGCAGGAAGTGGACTGTAATGCATGGGATTCTGGGTAAATACAACCAAAACAAAACACGCTAGTCTAACGCTAGCAGGAGATATGGCTTGTAGTATTTCAACAAAGACAAAAAAAAAGAAAGCCTGCAAGCGCTACTCCATTTTTGTTTACATTTCCTGAATGAGGAAGTTGCGTTGATGTCTTCTTTAGAGGTTTTTGAGTCATTTCCTTCAATAGTTTTTGGTGCAGCGCCACCACAGGCGACAGGGGGAACAGATTTCTTCAAACAGTTTGGCTCGTTTGACACAGTACGGCGTGAAAGCAGCTAAAAAGATGTAGCAAATGTTGCAACTTTGGTCCCTGAATCCACTGGACCGTTGGGTGTGAAAACATCCTAAGATTAAACTTTTTGACCCACATGCAAAACGCTACACATAGTGAAAAATGAACTCTGCACATCACCCAGAAAACCCTACCTCCATGGCAAAGCAAGGTTGATTGATCACTTGTGCATTTAACATATTTACCATGAAGCATACAATTACACTGACCACACCACAAGGTGCATTTATGCTGGTTTGCTTAACGAATAAACAGCAGGAAATAATTTTAAAAGCAGATGTATTTCTCTGACTTTGCAACAGGTGTGCAGCTTTTTTAACACACACACAAAAAGTTTTCTTTGTTCATTCAAATGTATTTCTAGTTACAGCCAGATCTAGAGAAACTCATCCATGCGTTCATCTTCAGTCGTATTGATTATTGCAACAGCGTCTTCACAGGTCTGTCCAACAAATCAATCAAACAGCTGCAGCTGATCCAGAATGCTGCTGCTCGCGTTCTCACTAAAACCAGGAAGATAGAGCACATAACACCAGTTTTAAAGTCCCTCCACTGGCTCCCTGTAGCTCAAAGAATAGACTTTAAAATACTGTTGTTAGTTTATAAATCACTGAACGGCTTAGCACCACAATACATTAAAGATCTGCTTTTATTGTATCAACCTTCCAGAACCTCTCAGGTCTTCCGGTTCTGGTCTGCTCTGCATCCCCAGAACCAGAACCAAACGAGGAGAAGCAGCTTTCAGCATCTAGGCACCACAAATTTGGAACAAACTTCCAGAAAACTGTAAAACAGCTGAAACACTGACTTCCTTTAAATCTAGACTAAAAACCCACCTGTTTAGGATTGTATTTGAAAAGTAATCAATTACAAATTTATTGATGGAACTTGACTTAATGCTGTGTTTTGATTATTGATTCTATATTGCATTGTGTTTCTGTGTTTGTAATGATGTAAAGCACTTTGAAATGCCTTGCTGCTGAAATGTGCTATACAAATAAAATTTGATTGATTGATTACAAGGTTCATAAAACAGGACTAAAACAAGGCATAAGTAGAAGAAATCACAGATTTTAGCTACTTTAAAATATAACTCCTCTGTCTGATTACAACTTGTACATTTGTTTTTATTTAAGTGGGATTTTAACTTCGGAAACAGTTTTTGAAATATTTTAACACATTTGGAGCTTAGACATCCACATTTTTGCATGATTAGGTCATGCACTTTTTGGGGTCCTGCCAGCTGCTGGTCTGTCAGCAGCTTCTGTTGGACTGCCTTTGTGTTTTACTTAGAGCTACATTTCTCCATGTGCAGCTGGAGCCCACAGCGTACAGGTCGCCTGTGCAGTCAGCCTGTCTGCGGCGGACGGCTCTCAGGGCCTCAGGTGCGGGAGCGTTTCCCCCCTCTGTGGAATTAACCGGGTTTCGGGCAGGAAACTAATCTCACGCTCCTTGTCGCACGCAGCCCTATCTCAGGAGTATGGATTTTATCAATACAAGGAGCGCTCTGCTCGGTGGCAGTAACCAGAGCTGTAGTCTCTTCTTGAAGATTTGCTGTCAAACAACACCCACACCCCTCTCTATTCCCCACCCCCACCCCCAACTCCATCCTCGCAGCCCCGTTTGGGATTTGGTCTTTATATAGAATGCCTTTCCTCGACAAGAAACATCATTTCCCGTGAGCAAGCAGGGGGAACTTTGGCAGCTGCAGCTGAGCTTTACTTTTACTGTAAAAACAAAAATGACTATACTTCTAGCATAAACTAAGATTTAGATTCAATTAGGAAAGTGTGACATAGAGTATTTTAAAGGTTGCTTTTGATGAATGTTGTCTTTCTAGGTTTTACTGTTCGGTTTTGATTTTAGAAGCCATTTTAGGGAAGACTGGATGTACAAAAATTTGGGACAAATTGTCCAGAACAAACACTGAAAGACGGAGAAATTTATTGCCAAAAACAGTCGACCATGACATTTGGTGTCTCGCTAATAGCGCATTGTGATTGAATTTAACAAATGAAATTCCAGTCAGTCAATCTCACTGTATTGAAGGGAAGGTAGCAACAAAAAAAAAAAAAACAACAAAAAAAACCATTGAAAACCTGGACAGAGAAATAAATAAAAAGCACATGTGAAAATTCCTGCTAGATTCTCCCTTTGTTCACAGTTTCTGAGAAGCCAACGTTTAAGTTCATTTCCTGAGAAACTGCTCTGGTAAAACAGAAATGTCCATTTGATTCCATTAGATTTTTTTTCATTTATCAACCACTGTAGCAGCTAAGGTAATTGATAAATTTTGAGATATCCCAATTAGATTTTATAAATTTTCTTGGGCAAGTATTGATTTATCGTTTTCTTTTAGCTCTGATTTGGTGAAACCGTTTGTTTTATGTTCCTAAGACTATGACACTTAAAAAACAAAATAAAAACAGACAAAAAAAAGATGGGATTGCAATCTTATCCAGATTTTTGCATAAATGCACCGTAGAAATGTGCGTTAAACTGCATGATGAGTTTTTGGACTGAAAAGGTTGGGGGTTCTTAGTTTGAGTGTAAATTGACAGATTCTGGTCTCTGATAATGTGACTGATGGATCTTTAGCTAAACCTCATCCAATTTTATGATCTGAAGTTTTTCAAATTATAGCAAACTTTTAGGACACATTTATGTAATTCAAAACGAGTGAAGTCAGTTGAGTTCCTGCTGTTCTGCTTTATAGCGACTTAAAGTTTAAGCTTGAATGGACCAGTTTGAACAAGGAACAAAGCGAAACAGAACAAAGAGCAGCCAGGAACCTTAACAGCTGGAGAAACAGGGGAGTGGTGTAACCAAGATGGGGAAACACAGGTGGGTCCAATGGGATTGATTGCTGGGGCAAAATGAGTGAACTGAGGAATTGGTACCAAAAGAGAGAAACATCCCGGACAATAATCTAAGAAACTAAGCACAAATACACAAGAAGCTAAACACCAAGAAAAACATAAACATAGCAACACCGATGATCTTATGCAAAGGTGAATTGTCTTGAAATCATATCTTCCTCTTCAGATGTTTGACCGCATGAAGGTCCAAGCAGGATCAAAAGGAAATTGAACTGGTGAATTGAAGTCAATGTTGTGACTGACATGTGAACATTTTACTTTTGAAATGTGATTCAGGAAGCTCTTGAATCACCTTAATGTTTGGATATCTCCACTTCATTGCTTTGTTTCTTCTCAGGTTTGAAGTTTCCACATCAACTCCACGCAGAAACACCCGAGGCTGGGATTTGAACCCAGGACATTTTTGCTGTAAATCAACAGTGCTATCAACTGCACCACTGTGCTGCCTGTGATCTTAACAATACCTTGAAAAACGTGGATTTGTGGCATTTATGGCACTCCATTGTGAACTCACCAGTTCAAGTACGTCCTTAACAATGATAATACCAAACATTGTGTTAGCTGATTAAACAGCATTAGTTTTCTATCCACTCACTAAATATTTGTGAGTGAGCCAGCACTCCTTCGTTTGTAATGTCCTGTTCTTAAATTTTTTCTTTTTTACTTTCTCAATAACTACTTTATCCAGCTCTGTAATTCATTGGGATATGTTGCAGGATGACGTTCTGATTTGCTACCAACAAACGCAGCTAACATTGTTAGAACTGAACAATCACTGAGAAATAACAACGTGAAACGGCTGATTCTCTTGGCTAGTATTTAACAACCTCTAAATTCCTTCTACTCCAAGTCCAGTTCCACCTCAGTACCTGCCTCTTGTAGGTCCGTAGGTATGTTTAGTAGATTTATTAATACCGTTTTTGATGAGACCTGTCTCGCAAAAAACAAATTGTCGTGCTCTGCGTCTGACATTACAGGGTCAATGTGATAGATAGAGGGCCCTCCACTCTGTCTGCCTGTCGTTCTGTCCTTCCATCAATTACAGCAGGTTCGCATTGTTCCACCAAAGCCAGAGAGCTGCGAGTTGACCCCAGAGGTCAGCTAATCAGATGCTCCTCTCGGTGACCGGCGCTAACCTGCAGTTCAGGGAGGAAGGCACGCTTTTCTCAGCTTGGACCACGAGCGTTTGGAAAATGGTGGGAAGATGCTCGGAGTTGTTAAAGTGGCACGAGGCTTGAGGGAACAATAATAATACGCATGCAGCAAATTAAAAGCTTCATCAAGTCTCTCCTTGCTCTAAAGGTTTAAGTGTCCTCATCATCCACATCGAAAAAGGACTGAAACATCATCTTGGTGGCATAGCGCTCGAACTTCAGCACATTAGAGTGACGTGAGGGACCAAAAGGACATGAAAGCAAAACGCCGCAGAAAATGGAGGCGACGGACAGGTACGTAGAAGTTTTAAAAAAAAAGAAAAGAAGAATAAAAGAAGAAAGTGAGGGAGAGAAAGCAGGAACGAGCGTTGCGGAGGGGGAAGATGAATCCGATTTCTCGGGGTAAATTGGACTAGCTTGCTTTTCTCTAATTCATGTTTCAGAGCCGCTGCATCGACGGGGAGATGGAGAGAGAGAGCGGCAGAAGAAAGGAGGGGAAAGAGAAGACAAATCCATGCAGGGGGAGAGCAGAGGGAGACTGCGGCCGCTCTCCCACAGGCAGACAGAAATCAATAAATCAATAGGAAACTGTGGTTGGCTGGAGAACGGCTGGGGCTGGGAGGATGGGGGAAAAAAAAGAGAGAGGTAGAGAGAGACCTGAATCAAAGTAGCTCCAAGATGGAGTGCGTGAGGAGAGGAAAGGAGAAAGAAAAAGGTGGAGATGTAGAGGAGGATGCGGGGGAAAGTGGAAAGGTGCTTTTAGCAGGAAAATGGGTAGAGGCTCCCCTCCTCCGTCCTGCCCTGAGCACATCCTGCACCGGCGGTGCAGTGATTGGGCTTGGCACTCCGTGGCGCCCCACTGCGGCCTACCCGATGAGCCCAGTGAAGCGCGGCCGTATCGGGGGGCGGAGAGGGGAAAAGCTGTGGGCCCCCTCTTCCCACTGGGTGCAGGCCCGGTTGACTGGCTGCCGGCCCCGGCTGCCTTCCCGCCTGCTGGCTGCCCGGCCCGGCCCGGCCCTGCCTGGCTGGCTGGCTGGCTGGCTGGACATCGATCTCAGTGGGTCGGAGAGTGCAGCTGGACGCACACTGAGAGCCTTGGCTAAATCTGGCTGGGGCTCAATCAGCGTTTGCACCTGTCTTCTTCCAAAGGGAATTAAATGTTGCAGATAGAGAGAGAAAGGAAGAGTGATGGTGTGTGTGAGCGCATGTGCGTTTGTTTTGAAGGTGCATGAGGAGGCGGAGGAGAGCCGGGGTGTTAGTTTGTTAGGAACACAGAGGGTTTGTCTGGTCAACGTGGTTTTTACTGCAGCAGGTGAGGCTGTGTGTGTTTATTGTGTGTGTGTGTGCAGTGCTTATCTATGGCACACATGACTTTAATGCGCAAACGAGGAGTTGAATAAGAAGCAGATAGTTGCTCAGGTGAATTGTTGAAGTCAAATAAGAGCGATAGTGAGATCTAACTTAGTTTGTCTATGACTTCTTCTCAAATGTTTGCAAAAAACATTATTGTGGTTGGAATCATAATATATTTTGTGCTACAATTTAAATTTTTTTAGAAGTTTGAAGGTGTTACATTTTCTGTATTTTATATACTGATTTCCCCTCAAAACCAGCAAAACATATCATCACATTAAAGGGGCAGTATGTAACCTTTATGAAAAATAGGTTTTTTACATATTTGTTAAAACTGTTTCCATGTCGTGACAATATAATACGAGGCAGATAATCTGTGAAAAGACTGACCTCCTCCGCTTCCTCCCTGAGCTGCTACTGCTGTCTGAAGAAACGCACCATTCCAGTCAAACCCAGCCAATCAGAGCCAGGAGGAGGGGCTTGGCGTTGTTAATCGCCTTCATGTACTTGCTGCTAAATGTGCTACTGGCAGAGAAACAACTGTGGCTCTGCTAACTAGACTTAACATTCATGACAGGCTCTGCGTTCAGGAACTGCAGGGGTGCAGAGAACAACACTGACAGCACTAAGACCCGCCTCCGGGCTCTGATTGGCTGTTTCTAATTAGCACTGGGACCACTGGGAACAGGAAGAGGAGATCTTTTTTTTTCACTCAAGCCATACCATCACCACATAGTTGCAAGTTTAACAAATATGTGAAAAAATATCTTTATAAAAGTTATGTAATGCAGCTCTAAGTTTCTAAAAGACCTGTGCATGAGAGGCTCTGCTTAAGAAGAAATGACAGAGACATAAATGATTTTGTCTTTCAATTTTGTCAACAGAATCTTATCAACTAAATGAGTCCTATAATGTGGTCTAAACGTGATCACATGTGGTTTGTATTGGGACTTTCATGACCAAGTAACTGATATGTAGCGGTTCTGTCCAATATGTAGCCTGGTATTGCTACGAAAGGGGTGGATGTGGACCAGCAGACTGGTTTTGTTAGAGGTGTCACATGCTCACGCTGTGACGCAGTGCATTCTGGGATTAACAGTTTTTATACCAGTCTCTTTGGTCCTTCAAGGCCTGCGTCTCCAATCAGAGTTCTCCTTCTGTGGCCTGGATTTTTAGTTCAACGCTCTGGCTGCTTTCTACACTTGGAACATTGTTTCATAAGCTGACCTTGTTATAAACTCCTACACAACTTCATCTGCTGTGCTCATTGGTCTTTTCGATTCTGTTTGTTCACTATTGTTCTCTAGTGAATCTCTGAGGCCTTCACAGTACGACTTTATAGTGAGACTATACTGACGGGTGGAGACTCTTTACCACGTATCATTTTGATTCCACTTTAAAATTGCATGCTACTTTTTTTTTTGTAGTGGAAGTTTGTGGATGACTGGAACATTTGAACGGTGTGTGAGCAGAATTGTGGGACACTAAAAAGTATGATGAGATGACATGTTGAGCAAGTCCATT
The DNA here is from genome assembly GCF_002775205.1 of Xiphophorus maculatus. Lineage (NCBI taxonomy): Eukaryota > Metazoa > Chordata > Actinopteri > Cyprinodontiformes > Poeciliidae > Xiphophorus > Xiphophorus maculatus. The sequence continues at coordinate 27,909,896 of NC_036446.1, read as the reverse complement.
CTTTATCTGATCTCTTCTTCCATCTTGGCTGTCCTCCCATCTGCTCCGTTCTTGTTCCTCCCTTCGCCTCCTTGCCTCTCAGCTCTCTGTGACCTTTTCCCTCATCTCCCCTCGTCTTCTCCTGTCTCTCTGCTGCGGTCTCTTCCACATTCCTTTTCCTTTGCCCCCATTTTTTCCCTCCGTTTTCCTGTCTCCTGTCTCCTCTGGGGTGCTATCCTAGAGAGACTACTCCCACCCAGACACAGATGGCCCACCAGATCAGATTTATCAGGGCCAGTAGGGCCCTCTGCGAAAGGTCACTCTCTTAAAAGCTGACCGATCAATGGTCCAGCTCCTAACAGCACAGCTTTTTCATCCGTTCTTTTTTTTTTTTCCTCCGCCTGCTCAGTATTTTACCATACATGTGTGTATCTACATGTGTATCATTGTAGGCCCGTGTGCGTTCTGTCAAACACGCACACGCCAGTGTGTATGTTCAATTTGGAGGACTGGCAGAGACAAGGGGCCCTCGGCGTTGCTAATCGAAGGGCCCGTCCCTCAGACGGCCCTCTTACGACCTCTCACGCCTTTAATAGTGCAACCTCTCCGAGGCTCTACTAAATATTTCAGCGAGTCATTAGCTCATTACACGTCATTATCTACAGCACGTCCACGCCGCCAGAATTAGCTGGGAGTATTTTAGCAACTTGTCCGTGGGAAATCAATAATTGGCAGACACGTCCAATCAGCAGGATCGGTAATGTGTGGAAATCAAAAAAACTGACACGGTCGCACATTCACAGAAGGTTACACACACAGACATTCATCATGCCGATTCCACTTCACATTTTAACCACTTTCTTTCTGTCTTTTTTTAAATAATTGTTTCACTTCCAAATGAAAAAACTCAAAACGCCATTCGTCAGAGCCCCGACATCATTGGTGCCTTTCATCCAAACGTTCTGAGAAAGCGTCGTGTCGCCATTCCGACAGGCAAAGCGAGGTAAGATTGTTTGTATGGCACAGCTCACACACAAAAGCAGCATGGAGTGTGTTCTATTAAAATTATTTTTTATATATATATATATAAAGGAAAGCTACAAGGTCTCCTTTACAAGCCACCAAACTCTTGTAGATGCTCACACAATTGATGGACGAAACAAACAGAGCTGGTTTCTTTAGAAACAGGTTAAACATTTATGCTTAGCTCATATTTTACAAAAGTGTTTTTAAATCTTTAACTCGAATCTTTCAAACTCCACAAAAGGTTTGTTTATAACGGTATTTCATTGCCGCTGAAATACAGTTATCAACGTTCGGCGCATTACCTCTAAATACGTTTTATCAGACTCTTTCTTTTCTTTGTAAGCTGAAAAGTGTGTGTGAAATTAGTGCATCTTTCACTGACTGAGCCTAAATTATTCTGTGTATATTGTCTAAACCAATATTTTTCCCTCCATTTTTGAAGAAAAAAAAAACAGTCTCTAGGATTTCAGTCAAAAACACCGACATATCTAGAAAACACCAGTAAATTGTGTGATCACATGGACATCAAAATTCAGATAAAGTATCTGGGAATGACACAACAATGAGATAAGAGCGTTCGAATGCTAAAAGGTAGTACATTTCTTTCATTTTAGCTATTCAACACTAAAAGATCACCTTCACACTACAGATTGTATTCCACTTTATTAATGACAACAGATTCTTTTCGTCTGACTACGGAATATAAACAGAAGCTGAAAATGCCTAAAGCATTGCTAAGCTAAAGATGATTGATATTTGTTAGAAAATAAAGGTTTTAGCATGATGTAAATTAAATTTTTTAATATATATACTTTTTATACAGTACCACATTTCTGCAGGGTCATGGACCCCCAAGGCTAGCTGGTTCAGTAGGTGCGGCTATAGGCTAGCTCGTGTGCTCCGACCCAAAGGATGAGCAACTTTACCTCAAACTAACGTGACCTTTCATATTTTTCTACGGTCATTTCCCCTTTCACTCCACGTCGTCATTTTTTAGTTTTTTAAGCAGTTATGAGGCGCCGTGGCGAAACCTGAAACAGCTGCTGCTCGAATTACTCAAGAGGTTGTCGCTAGGTAACCAAAAAGCGAGCGAGTTGCTGTGAGACATTGAGCGGCTTAAGTCTGTCCTCTGCCTACATCCCCCAGAATGCTGTGCGGTTCACACAGAATGCTGTGTGTACATATACTCAAGGAATTCCAGTGGTGTCTTTTCATTTGAGAAACTGAATTTAAAGGTTTATAACCGTACCCCCACTCACTACTTTTTCAAAAGCTCCACCATTTTGTTTTCAGAGATCACAGGTTCAAGTCTGAGAGCGTGATCGCTTTAATGTCGAACCTGAGCTCCACAGAAAGAAGACGACCGTGAAACCCCTCCGACACACGCTGGGGAGTCACCGGACAAAGGGTGGGCGTGTGTGTGTGTGTGTGTGTGTGTGTGTGTGTGTGTGTGTGTGTGTGTGTGTGTGTGGTTAAGCGTGTGACTAATTTCCCTTAACAAAGTGTGAGATTGAGAGACTTGGAGCCAGAAGAGGGCAGAGCAGCCACTTGTTAAGGAGGTCAGAGGTTAGCTCCTGTCGAATAGACCCAGAAATCCTCAATTAATTAGGCAAACACAGAAGATACAAACAGAGGCATGAATGAATTAACTCAGTTAGCGGAGTCTATGATAAGATAATGCAGTTTTTTTTTTGTGTGTGTGTGTGTGTGTGTGTGTCTGTGGATCTGCGGTTGTGGCGTATCAAAGTCGAATAGATCTAATTTATTTTTCTTTTTTTCCTTTTGCTTTTACCTCAAACTGTGGAACTATGAGCTCCATCTATCACTCTCTCCTCACCTTCTCCTCCTGCCACTTTGAGACGTAAAGAGGGCGTTGGGGGAGGAGGGGGGGAAACCCTGAATCAGCTAAAACTTTAAAAGCTTTATTATGAAGAGGAAATAGAATTGCTCACTTTGTTTTCCATCTATCTTCTCCCGTTGTTTGGACAGAGCCCCGGAAAAATCTCCTTATCTGAGGAAATTAGTGAGCGAGATATGATCTAACCTAAGTTGAGGCGGCGGAGCAATCAGGGTGCAGCAGAATGGGTTTACAATATGTAATCAGATTTCAGATACCTCACGTTTGATTGTTTTTCTTTAACAAAATCCTGCGATGTTTTATTTAATGTCAGTTCACTTTCAGATATGGCCTTGTACTGTCCTAACGTGGCCTGCTTTTGACTGACGCTGTTTTAGGGTGCGCCGAGTTTTACGGCTTCTAATAACTTTGAACAAAAACTAATTTTTTTTTTTATGTTCGTTATTAGGTACAAACATAATATTCTGCTCTTGATTTTTAGATGGGATGTGTTTTCTGTATTTAAATTATGCATTTCATAAAAAATCCGCTGTATCTTGTATTGTGCCTCGCAAAAGTCTTCATACCCCCTTACACGTCCTCCATTTTGTCGCATTACAGCAACCAAACCTCAGGGTATTTTATGCGACAGACTGACAAAAAGTAATGCAAGAATCTGAAGCTGAAGGTAAGTTGTACATGCCTGTCAATATATTTGAGGAATGCAGCTCTGGAATTTGTTGTATTCAGCCCCTTTTACTCCAATATCCTTAAATAAAATCCAGTGCAGCCAACTGCCTCCATAAATCACCTAATTAGTAAACGATGTGATAGGTTTTTGTGACCCCAGCTTTGACGTACAGCTGGAAATACCATGCTAATCACTTAGATCCAAGCATTTTTATGTGAGAATGGCCCAGTCAAAGCACCGACCTTTGCTTTTTGAAGATGTTTATCTAATCTACAGCTGAGGCTGAAACCATCATTTTCCTTCCACTTCATAAAATGCAAAAATCTATTTTCAAACTTAAGTGTGTGCTTAAAAGACATTTCACCACGGCACTGCGCCGCTTACAATTAATTACAGAAGATTATATTTATTTATGTTTATAAACAAACATAAATAAAACCCCTCCTCCTCCACCGGATGCTTCTTGTGCACCTTTTCTTTTCTCTCGCCTTCTTTTCATGCCCAACACCTTTTCCTTTTTTTTTCCTTCCCCCTCTTTCATTCTCCGGCCCATCCTTGCATCCACGGCAACAATATTTCACATCCTGATTTATTTTGGTCCTGGAGTCACGTGACCCTAAATATTGTAACTGACCCTGGGCGTATTGATCCGGCCGCGCTGGCCAGCATTGAAGCTTCCTGCCTTATAACAACCCCATGAAACCCTCCACTATCTATCACCATCAACATCATCATTTAGGAAATAAGAGCACAGAGCTTCGTTTTAATCTGCTTATCCACAAGAGTTTGTTTGAATAGGAGCAGATGTGTCTGCAGGAGTATTTCTATAAGCCATGTGTTGGAGAATCTGATTCTAAATGGTTTATTCTTTTGGTTGGCGCTTTCTGTATTCACAGCTATGTGTGTGTGTGTGTTTAAACGAGAAGCTCAGAGTAGCTCAGAAAATACTCTTTAAAATACTTCTGTTAGTTTATGAATCTCTGAATGGCTTGGCTTCAAATTACATTCAGCTTCTATGCACCACAAATTTGGAAAACTGCAAAAAAAAAACAAAAAAAAACAAGCCGAAACACTGAGTTCCTTTAAATTAAAGTTTAAGGTTTAGAGTTGACTTTTGACTTTTTGTGGAGCATTGATCAAATATATATATGATGTACATAATGGCATTTGGCAAAATGTAATGTTTACTGCTTGTTTCATAATTGGCGACTGCATGATGCAAAATCCGTGGTGCTGAAAATGTGAGATACAGATAAACTTAAAAAGTGGGTGAAAATGCAATTTCCTCGGGTTTCTTGTTTTAGCCAGAGGTATTTGTATCTGTTACATGGTTATAAAGTTTTCTGATGTGTATTTCTTACAAAAGAGCTAAGATTTATTCATGAACATTATTAATAATAATAATAATAAAAAAGCTTAATCAGTGCAAAAGGAAGTTATGCACTTCAGGTATGGATGGATGTTCAAGACAGTATGGACTCAATAGAAACGTGTCGGAGGGAAGGAGGGTTACATCGGAAATAAATGATGAGTGATGAGTCTGTGTCTCACATTAGTGTCCTGCTGTGTTTTTATGGTCTTTATTTGTTGGACCTTATGGTGTGTGTGTGGGGGTGTGTGTGTGCGTGTTTTGTGTGGCCTTGTGGTTCAGAGCAGGACACTTCCTTTATGAAATGTCTTCACCCTGGAGAAGAACATGTTTGTGTCTGATTGTGTTTATGCACGTGAGTTTGTGTATATGTGTTCATTGAGATGGAGGAAGGGGATGTGGGGAGGGGGGAGGAGGAGGCTGTATCCATGGTAACAGCCCAGCGCCACCCCTACTGGGTCCTAAAAGACAAAGCCTCTCAGCTTCCTTCCTTCCTTGCTTCCTTCCGTCTCTCTCTTTCTCTCTATTGCTTAACCACACACCCACGCACATACGCCCCCACCCACACACACACACACAGACAGCCCCCCCCCCCCTCCACACACACACTACAGGTCCAGCTGAGGCAGATCAATACTTCTCCCCATTTAAAGAACAAAATTCAGAGAATGGCTTTTCAGCACCCACACTTCAGCCGTGCTTTAGACCTTGGGTCTTTTTTTTTCTTTACACAAAACAACCAATCTGCAAAGTGGGGAGTTTAATATATTTTTTTGACTGGCTCAAAATTATTGCTCAATCTACTATTTTTTATTTTTTTTTATCTCCATTCTTTCATTTGACTGGGTCTACAGATCGGTTCTGTTGTGCTCAGATCCCAGAAACACCCTTCATCTTTGCGTTACTCCCCGCGTTCTCCCTCAATCTTTACCTCCTCTGCTGCTTCTTCCACTTGCTCTCCCTCTTTAAATGGGTGACGGGGTCAGATTGCATTCAGCATCCGCCCTCTTTGTCTCACGCAGCGGCTGACCACAGCCCGGGTCAGTCCCCTCTCTGGTCCCCTGGGGCGCCCGACCCCCTCACTGGACCGGCCTTGGCCTGCTGGCCCTGCCTGGCTTGCCCGGGGGCTGATGGGAGGGGGAGGGGAATCTGATCCTTGACCGTTGTCAGGGGCCGAAACGGATGAGGGCTCCCTCTAGCACATCTCGGTTGCAATAACAGGGAAGCAACCTCAAAGAGCAGATGCTTTTAGTGCCCAGGAGCCTCATTTATCAAGAGGTGGTGCAGATTTGAGAGCAGAACAAGATCCACGTTTGATTCATGAAGCAGTGTGTGTACTGGTCAGTCTCCGACAAATAACGGTCATCTATGTGCTGCGCTCATACTTATTCAGAACTTCAGTGGCTCGCCAGCTAAATTTGTGACATGCATGAATGAAAGATGATGAAATAAGACATTTTTATTAGATTTTAAAGTCACAGCGTTGCAACAGTTTACACATTAAAGTACAGAAAAAAAAATCTTGCAGAATGATTTATCGCACAAGTAAAGTGGATGAAGGTGTTCCACAATTTGTTATCTTAATGGCGTAATTGTCCAAAATAAATATTGAACATGCCACACGCTAGAAGTACTGAAAGTTTAAAATGTTAATGCTTGATGGTGAATCTCTTAATATTGACGTCTCTTATTTGATGGAGAGCTGGCCAAGAAGGCACACTACAACAAGCTACAACTTACAGTAGAACATATGGTGTAAAAGTTTAACATTTACAACATAAACACAAAATACTAAAATATTGAACTAAATAAAAATAAGGTGTTCAGTCAGAGTCAAAAGTAACAGCATTCATAGATGAGTTTTTGCCTCAATCTGACTATTGCCGCAAATTCACTTCAAGCTTCTATAGTTTTTAATGCATCCATCCATACATACTTGATTCATATAGCGTAATTGTAAAAATATACAGTCCTGAGAAATCCCGAGCTCACTTCTCTTCTTCACACATTTGAATTTTACATATCCTAAAAGCAAATATACAGTCAAACAAGCATACAATCTTATTTTCGTCTGTTTGAATCCATAGCAATTGAGCTAGTGCAATGACACAAATGTTCACAGCCTATTGGACGTTTAACCAATAAATTGGTCTCTGGTCTCAACGTTAACCCGTGAAGAAAATCATTAATGAAGCACAAAAGAATAATAAATCAGTTGGAATATTGCACAGAATGATATGGAGTTTCCATTGGAAAAGTTTGTGGTTTTTTTAATAGAAACTTTAACAGCTGATAAATCCAGGTGAAAGAGCATGCAAGACATTCAAGTAGTCCAGACCGTCAGACACAAACAAGTGCGCAAACACTCATAGTGCATTGCCTACGGCTAATTTGGGCATCCTGTCTCTGAAGCAGCTATGGGAGGTTGTCTGAGGCTTCTCTGGTTCAATATCTTGCCAACCCCCCTCTTATCTCAGTGTGTGTGGGCGCGTGCGTGTGTGTGTGTGTGTGTGTAAGAGAGAGAGAGATAAAGAAAGAGAGAGAGAGAAAGAGCTTTGAGACTGCCTGCATTTCATTAAATATATCCCACTCTCATCCTCCAAATAGAATTATTTATTGTTTCTTGATTTTGCTCGTTTGGACTCCTCTGAGTGAGAAAACTGATAATTGATTAAATCAAGAAACGAGGCGGAGGGGCCCACTCGGAGCAAACCGTCGGAGAGCGGCGGGTACTTGAGGCAAGTGGATACATCTTGCGCGTAATCCTTCACAATCATCCTCCAGTCAACACCGTGAGCCGATGAGGCGGCGTTAGCACATTAAAGATTTCCTTGCGATGCTGTAATTACACTCTGCGCCGCGTTAACACTCGGTGACCCGCTAAGTGCTCTTGAACAAAGCCCTAGCGGGCCGTGGCTCCGGTAATGAAAGACAGGTGCATGCAAGCAGGGAAATGACACATTTTGCGGCAGTACAGAGAAAAACAACAAACATTGTACCAGATTGCATCTTTACGGAAGCTTTACCTGTTGAAGGCTGCAATTAATTCATGCTTTTGGATGTAGTTTTAAAAGTTAACATTTTATGAACTTTTTTAAGAAATTGTTTTCACAGGCAATTTTAAATCCCCAATCCAGTTTAAAAAACAAGTTTTCATTTCAAACGAACAAAAAAACCATTCAACATACCACCAACGTCTTTAGAACAATTGCACTTTGGTCTTTTTTAATCATCAGCGTTTCTCTTGTCAATTATTGGTTAATTTTATACAAAAAGAAGCATCTTCAATGTCACGGTTTTAGATGGAGCCATTTTTCTTTTATCAGTCCACTTATTGGATACTCTTCTAAAACCTTTTGCCACTGAAGTCCTTGGTAAAAGTTGGAATCTAAAGTATTCACAAACTGTGAGCGTGAACATGAAAGGTTGCTGTTGAGTGATGTTGCTACTGCGGTGGACGGCCTCCTTCGTAATTTTGTGCGTTGTCGGCCAGTTTGGTGTGAAATGTTTGTAGAAGCACGTCTTCCTCTTCAACCAAGAGAGCAACAGAGCTGATTTCAAGTTTCAGAGACACATCTAAATGTTGCAGGACTCAGGGACTGGAGTTGGTGGATTCTATGTTAGGCTAACTTTGTTGTGTTTGTTCTAAGATTTGGTAATTCAGCTTGTATGTAGAAGTTGTTTACATGTACATCAATTTATAGCAGCAACCGATACTGTCTCTCTGCTGCTAGCCCAGCTTATAGTTAACACCTTCGCCGATCCTTTAAGCCATCAAACTAATTGAGCCAGTGAAATCAAAGGGTTTTGTGTTGCTTTCTTTAATTAAAACAACGCACACCTAACCAAATGCCATTTACTTTGTGTTTAAAGTAATATCTGCCTGAAGTGTGTTTTGTGATCCTCATGATGTCCAAACAAAGTCAATGCTTCAAATACATGCAATCTGGTATCCGCAAGATGTTATTGTCTGCAGCAGATTCTGCGCTTCTTCTTGGTAATGAGGATAATGGAGTATAAAGTCGGGGTTCTCTTCTTGCACCAGCGATATGATGATGCTGTTTCGCTTTGTTTCATTTCATGTCGCCGTACTTGTTCCACAATCCCGTCTTGCCCTAACAGCTCGTGGTAATTACTGCCGTCTACTGAGACGGACCCGAAATACAATAATACTCACGTCAGTGCTTTTAAAGCGGATAACGAAACGCTAAGAACACTTGTGGACTGAAGGCAGGATTTGAAAGGGTTTCAAGAGAGTGAGGTTGTGAAGAGCAAAATGGAGTTTGGTGGGGAAAACCTGGAATCTTTAGATTGACAAAATAATACACCTTGACCGAGGATCCTTGGGTTAAATCGGGGTGCAACTGACAAAATCACGGATAGTGAAGCAGCTACAACAATCTAGAGGTGAGCTTAGTTGGGGAACAAATATAGAAATCATTCAGAAATGACTTGGAGAGCCTAATCTAATGGATTGCACCAGATCAGGAGTTTGTTAAACCACACAGTTCAGAGAACAACCTGTTGCTATTTGTCTAAAAACCACAAACCTAAATGGAAGATTTGTGTAAAACTAAGTATATGCTCTCAACCCTGGTACAAATTATAGGGACAAAATATCAAAATCTTAGAATATTTCTATTAATTCACCTAAAAGTGCATACAAAACAAAAATTACAGAAATTTTGATTGACAAAATAAAGTAGAGAGGCAACGTCAATGAACGACAACAAAAAAAGACTAATTAAAATGGGTACATTTAGGACAAAGACAAACACGAACCATAACCAAATAGTCACAAGAAAAATGGAATTTCAAACATTATGTAGGTTAGGAAACTTTCTTTCTTTTCATCTTTGCAGTAATTTTCTGATTTCTAGTGTATTTTTTTTTAGAATTTAAAGGTGGTGAACTTTCTTTATACAATGACAGAATATTTAAGTCAAAGCAAAGAAAAAGCAGCTCAATGCATTATCTTTGTTCATTCAAAACTGAACCTGGAAAACCCCCACACTTATATATTGAAAAAAAACTCCACTTCCTCAGTATTAAAAAATCACTTTTGAAAACTTATCCTGTAATTTTTTTTTCTTCAAATCTGACACTTTGCAGGTCTGCTTTTAGTGGCTAACATCTGCAGAGAAGTCCTTTATTATATTTAACTGGAGGTCAGTTTGTTAAATGAACCTTCATGTTGCTCTTGCAACACTGAAGCAGCTGAAAGAGATTGTTTTTGTATATTTTTTTACTTCATACTTGTTCCACCAGTAAACCAGCTCTGGTGTTCTTGCTACAGCAGCAAATTTTGTTTTAATTTCAAGCAGCGACTCGTCTGTTTGGTTTCTTTGCGACAGATCAAGCATGTGATGTAGTGTCCTCTTCCGATGAGCGGCGCATGAACCCAGCACCACCAAGTGTCGTTGAAAGCGCTCGGCCTTCATTTTACCGGTGACCTCTCTGGGTTTTGTGCTTCTCCAAGTTATTTGTGGAGCTTCTTATTTCATCAGCAGCAACCAAGGTTTCCTGCCAAAGAAATGAGTCGAGATATACAGGCTGGGCAGGCGCTGCCATATTTCAGACGAGAGGAAGAGGTGTTTGTGTGTATGCGTGTGACACGTGTGTGTATATATATATATATATATAAATATATATTTTGAAAACTTATCAATATATATATATATATATATATAACTTATATAACTTATAACTTATATAAAATATATAACTTAAATAATAATAAATAAATATATAACTTATCAATATATATATATATATATATATATATATATATATATATATATATATATATATATATATATATATATATATACTGTTTTTCAACCCCCTATATATATACAGTACAGACCAAAAGTTTGGACACACTTTCTAATTCAATGGGTTTTCTTTATTTTCATGATGACTATTTATAAGGCAAGAAATCCCACTTATTAACCTGACAGGGCAGGTTGACCTATGAAGTTAAAACCATTTCAGGTGACGACCTCTTGAAGCTCATCAAGAAAATGCAGAGTGTGTGCAAAGCAGTAATCACAGCAAAAGGTTGCTACTTTGAAGAAACTAGAATATAAGGGGTATTTTCAGTTGTTTTACACATTTTTGTTTAGTGCATATTTCCACATGTGTTATTCATAGTTTTGATGCCTTCAGTGTGAATCTACAATGTCAATAGTCATAACAATAAAGGAAACTCATTGAAATAAAAGGTGTGTCCAAACTTTTGGTCTGTACTGTATATTATATATATATATATATATATATATATATATATATATATATATACATAATTCCGAGTGCTATCACGTTACAACGTGATAGCACTCGGATTAGCATACCAATAAGACAGACATCTTACTATATATTTGGGCACACCAGCTTGGCACAATTTTAAAAATAATTTTCTATAATTTACACGATCAAAAGCCTTAGTGGCGTCAAAAAACACAGAAAAACTGTAGAATCTTTGCTGTTATAATTATTCAGTAATTCTTTTAGGCCATATATACACATATCAGTGCCATGTTTGGATTTGAACCCAAATTGATTATCAGTGGACATAACTATCTTTGCAAATTTTGGCAAAAGAATTAATTCAAAGACTTTAGACAGTGTACTAGCTAGGGCTATAGGCCTATAGTTATCAGAGCTGCCAATTTTACCAGCTTTGTTTTTATTCACAGGAAGTAGAAGAACATTCATCAAGGTTTCAGGAATAAAACCATGCATAATAAAACCAGTGAAACACAAGGCAAGAAGAGGGACTAACATTGTACTTGCAAATTTGAGATGTTCAGCTGAAATAAGATCCATTCCTATAGATTTATTTACTGACAGTTCTTTAATTGCTTGATAGACCTCGTGTGTTTTGATAGTTTCCACACTACTAACCCTGTCAACCTGGAAGGGTTCACTCTGTACACAGGTAAATAACTTACTGTAGTGGTGTTGCCAAAAATTCACAATCATGTTCACCCCAGAAATACCATCAACAGTGAAAGGAAGAGAGGATTTACTATTATTGATAGTTTTAACCTCTTTCCAAAAGGTTTTTGTATCCTTACCTAAAAGATTTTTTACTAAGGAATCAGCCCTCATGGTTTGCTCATTCTGCCTAATAAAGCGTAAAGCATATTTGTATTTAGAATTAGACAACTTTTTATGCTCAAATATAGGGCCCTGCCTCGGTTTACCTGCTAGAGCCCAAGAAGTAGTAGCTTCACGGGCTTCACTGTGGAATTTAGACACATATGTGTTCCAGCCTGGTTTTTTTTAATCTTTACATTACTTTTATTATAAGGCAGGCTAGCCCCCAGTAGCGCTTCAATTATGTCAGAATATAATCCAGCTATATTGGTTCTATGTCCAATATTAGAGCAGCTACAGTCTGTACAAGTAACCGCCTCTCTTGATAAGTTAATGGTAGATAACAATTGATCAGTTTGGGCAAAGTAACGGGTTATTTGTTCAGTAGATAAAGAAGACCAGTCTTTATGTATCTGATTTTGAATACTGCTATCATTTAAAGTTGCGGGTATATGATCAAATCTAATTGATACCTCAAAGGGGACGTGATCAACAGTGGACACATTGTATAAGATATTAATATATATCAAAGCAGCATGAGCATCTGCTGTAGTGATGCAATGGTCCAACCAAGACGTAGTATGCCAGGCTTCACTTACATAAGTGTAACTCGCAGCTGGCAGAAGTTCTTAACTTGGCAATATTAAATTAAAATCTGTACAAAAATGAATCAGGTGTTTAGCAAACAGCGAGTTTTTATCCGAGATGTCTGCATTCAGGTCACCCAAAACATAGATACTTTTTGGCTTCTCATTTTGCATAAAAGAGCTAATATAAGCAAGTTTACTAAGGTATTCTTCTTCATTATGATGACATTCATATGGAGCACAGACATTTAAAATAATAAATTCTTTGTCATGCTGTTTCATGTATACTGCAATACACCAATCCACACGTTAGATGTGGTTTGGTGTATTGAAGTCTCATGACATTTATCACTGAGTCCAGGCTTTTTTTCCATAATATAGCCACTCCTCCTGGTATCCTTCCTCTCTTAATTCCCAGACTGAGGTCAGTAGTAGATTCTCCGGCACCCAGGAAACTGTCATTGATAGAGTTTAGTCCTTTTAAATCCTGTTTGGCTAAAAAAGTTTCTTGCAAGCACAAGATGTCACAATGTAGCAACAACTGGTTGACAACTAAACGGCGAGCTTTATCATCTGCACTCTGCCCTAAGCGCAGGCCACGACAGTTGTAAGAGATTACTTTAATGCCCATAATATTTATGACTTTGTGCTCACGCCAGCAATAGGCGCGCATATGTCCATGGAAGAAAGGGTAACATTTGCGCCGATGATAGTTTTGCGTGGCTCATAAAACCTTCTCACATTGGTTCCCTCAGGCCAGAGCTCTGGGTTGTACATGACAGCCACCTCACTACATTCGGCAGACACCTTGAATGAGGCGTACCTGGTATTAACAGTAGTGATTCTCTGGCATATTACATTATGCCCAAGTTTGGCTTTAAGATAAACACAAAGTGTTTCCGCTTCCAAGTCAGGTGAGAATTTAGAGGCAAAAACACTCACCAGTTTGGTTTTCACCATTTTGATGTTCCCTTCGGCTCCAGTACCAACAATAGTTTGATCAGCTTTCCTGCGTCCCAGTGAAGGCCAGAGCAAGTCGTCGTCTTCACAACCGTGAGACCTTTGGGTTGTCGGTGGTGCCGTTTCACGACCTGCCTCCACTTAGGAGATCCCAGAGATGGAGTAGTTTCTCGGTGCACAACGCTGGATTATCTCCCTGTACAGTTGATAGCGAATCCCCCTCCAGACCTAGAAGACGGTGTTCCATATCCAGGGCGACATTCAGATCAATCCTTCACCGGTACAGATCGGCTTCCTCATCCTTGATCGGTGCGTTGTTCTAGAGCAGACACCCGGCTTCGCAGGTCCGCTGTAACATCGCGAAGACCTTCAGTTACTTCAGCCTGAGCTTGAAGTGTTTGCTTCATGGCAGATACTGCAACGTGGAGCTGTTCCAGTTTGTGGAGCAAGCCGCAGACATCCATGTTGGTAAAAGTCACAGGAGGTCCCATTACTCGTCCAAGTAATGGGACACAAATCTGGGAATTTTGTCCCTGCATTTGTTTAGCACTTTGCGGCAGGCCTTCACGTTGTTGATATCCTTTTGTGCTCCTTCATACAAGATGTTATGCTGAGATGAAGTGCAGAGCTCATATAGCTTCTTCTTTGATGTTTCTATCCAGTCTGAGTCAAAAGTGTTGACGGCCAACAAAACAATCTCATCCTGGTTTAGAGTCTTTAGTTTGACAGAAAGAAAGTGTAAAAAATCATCCTCTACAAGAATTTTATCCTCAACAGTTTTATATATGCATGGTTTTAAGCTAGCTCTAGAAAACATATATATATACAGTATATGACATATTCTATATATAATATTAGTATATATTACATACTGTATATACTCTCAGAAATCTTATTTTAAAATCTATTATTATTAAGTGGTGAGTGACGTAAAGTCATGTTTCCACTGGATTATGACACTTTATGGTCCCAGCTTTCTGTAAGTCCGTCCGAGTCACACATACTGTCATACATAGAAATGGGCACACAGAGAAACTCCCAAACAGAAGCGGCCGGGAGGTGCTGGTGAAGGGGCAGGCGGAGGGGGTGTGACAGGCTGTGTGTTAAAGGTAGTGTTTGTGTGTGCACACGCCTGGCATTGACACGAGCACCTTGAGGTGTGTCAGACAGTCACCATTTGCCTGTAAATAATTTGTTGTGGCAGACTAAAAGTCCCACACAAAAAAAGGGACAGTATTATGTCTACATGTTAGCTAAACAGGTTAAATTAAAACAATAAGAATGGCAACCATTCAAAGTGTGTTAACTTAGTTTTCTTATAAATTAGGCACTGACTATGTTTCATTATATAAAAGAAAGCAGTTTCTTTTATATAAATTAGTTTGTATTGTAATTAATAGATAGAGAGGCTTAAGTGTTATAAGCCTGATGGCTAACCAAAAACAGTGGCTGTGTTTGGTTAGCCATTGTAACCAAAAACAGCCATTTTATAACTATTCTGAAAACAACATAGCTTGATTCTTAACCAGCATTTAATGAAAGACTCTTAATAAAATTAAGAACATTATGGACAACCCTGACCATCCTCTTCATCAGAGTCTCTTCAGTCAGAGGCTTCTTCAGATTCACTGTAACACAGACCTCTAAAAGAGATCCTTTCTTCCCGGAGCCAACACTGTCTACTACAACCCTTTGGAAAATCTGAATTAATACGAGTCATAACAACATTTAATTTCTCTTTGTGTTTAATAAAGCATCTTTGAATTTGACTGGAAATAAATGTTTTTACCACTCACAAGGTATATTGCCATATTTACTCTATGCAGCGGATATAAAAAAAAATCCTTATTAGAGAAGTAATCATATAAAAATGACACGGTTGGCATTAAAGGGTTAAATTTTGCTGCGTATTCAAACTACATCATTGAATTGGAATCTGACTGTATTTGATTAAATTATTAACTGTCAATGATCAAGATGAGTCTGAAATTGTGAGCAAAAGGCAGTAGACACGTCCGATCACTGCAGCTTTCACTGCTTGTGTTGCCCTCCTGGCTTTGGCGCCCTGAGTGTAGAGCCATGTCTCTAACTCAAGCCCTGCATCAATCTAAAATGGATTGAATCCAGCTGTAAATAGCTCACCCTCTGGATCATTGCATTTCAATCACACTGTCTTGTTTTGAATGCCAAATGCTGAATATTTCAGGTGGAGTTTGCATGTTCTCCCTGTGGATGTGTGGGTTCTCTCTGGGTACCCCCCATGGTCCAAAAACAAGACTCTTGGGTAAATTGGTCTATATGAGGTATCAGTGTGTGCGTCCAGGTGTCTCACCCCATTAGAAGAAAGAACAAAAGTTTATGTTGGTGAAATTCTGCTGTCAATCAAGGGTCATCTGCGTAACGCGAATGTCGATGTTATATTAAAAGCCCGTTTTATTGTGTCGCTCAGATAAATATGGATATTTTTACACACGAGGCGGAATTTGCGAGGAGAAATCGATGCTGTCATTTATTGGGCTCTGCTTCGTCCCGCGGCAGAAAGCTACGCCCCGAGCAGGTACGGCAATCATGCTTTATTGTTTTATGGCTCTCAAATAAAAACATGAATCATCTGGCTTCGTAAAGTGCAACGTCCAATATCGGAGCGAGCGTTTCTGCCCGCGTCTGCACTCTGAGGGAGCCAATCTGAGAATGTGGTCGTGTGCGAGGAAGTTGCACTCCAAGAAGGAGATTCTGATCTGAGTGTGAATTTGTAGTGGAAACTAAACTTGTAGTGATGTTAATATCAGTTAATATGAGTAAAAACAACAGCAAACTGATGCTTACAGAAGAAATCTCTGCTTATTTTGTCTCGAAACATACAGGAAGTGTTGGATGGTGTTGTTTTTTTGCACTACATGTTGAGATATGAATTTGCTGGGCTTCAGAACGTGATCTGTGTAGGCCAGTAAACCGCTGGGAATGTGGCCGACTGCTGCATCGCTTCTCGCTTTTAAAGAATGCTCTCCTCCTTTGTTTACAGCCGAAGTCAGAAGTAGACAAAGTAAATTGCAGCATTACAAAATGGTTAACTCTTTTGGCTTATCCTTAGAAAAACTTAACAAAAAAAAAAAAGAGAGACTTGCAATGTGTGTATTGCTTGTATTTCCTGGTCGGTAAATGTTTTAGGTTCTGAACAGAGCATTTGTAGGTGCTGGCTGATTAAAGTGCTTTTGTGTAAGATTTACACAAACGAGAAGAGTTGCGTGCCATTCCTTCTAATAAATCACACATCAGCTTCTCCTTTTATGCTCACTCTCACTGTAGTCTCCCCAGGAAACACCTTCAGCTCAATGTCTGAAATGTAAATGTGTGCGGTCTGTATAATGTGCACAATAAAAAGGCCAGAAATTGAACTAGCCACATGTTATTTTAAAAAAACTAGACAGTTTAGTGCATGTAAATCCAATTTATGGTGCCTGTTTTTCAAAATGGACCGATCACATTGTCTGGCGGCAAACATTAGGTTGTCTGAGAGAGAGTCGGTTTGCTTTCGCTGTAATGTCCCGGTTATCATTTTGTAGCTTAGCTGTCTTGTTTGTTTTCATGTCTTAAAGTCTAAAAATTATATATTTGACCAATTACTTGTTTAAAAACATACTTGAAATATTTTTTGTGTGAAACAAGTCAATTAGAAAATCTACAGTTCTTTTAAATGACAATCACTTTTAGATTGACACTCAATTGGGCAGTCTGTCGAGCAGACATGGTTACATCATCAACCAACCAACCAGTCAACATCATAAACACATCATGTGGTCAACAGTTGTGAAAATCAATAACAGATATTACAATTTGTCAAGTTAAAATCATAAATACACATTGGATATGTTGGTCATTGTTCCATGCATTATGGTTCAAAAGCAACTTGAAGCAGGTCGTTTTTTTAGGAACTCAGTGTTTCAGCAGTTTTGACTTTTTATGAAAGTACATCAGGTACTTTAAGTCAAATTTTGAGGGAATGAAACCAAACCTACACATTTTTCTGTGTGGTCTGCTCAATGCATTGAAGCTTGGAAAATCTAAAATTTGCAACCTTCCAAGTTAAGCAAGAATTCCAAAAATCCAAATTTCAAACTAGTCAGAGGAACTTCCACAGCCACAGAACCCGTTGTTCTGCACATATTGTGACGAGGAAACAACAAAATGCACATTTTGCTACATGTTATATAATGAGGATCTAAATCGGTGTTAGAACGTCATGCCTGATCTGTCTAAATTAACATGTTAATTTCAACCACCTCCTCTTCGCCGTTTGACTCATCAGTCTCAAACGGTCATCAGTCTTCTTTGTCGCTCCGTGTTCTCCTCCTCTCCTCCACCCAGCAGAGACGTTCCCACCGGCTGGCTGCGGGCCACCCAACCCCGTCCCTGTCAATCACTCCGCCGATGGCAGCTGAGCAGAGACTGGCAGCTCCACGAGCAAATCAATAATAATCTTCTGCCACTGTAATCCTATACCCCTGGATGTCACTGGTGCGCCAGTAGCTTTTGTGGTTTGCTTCACCATAACAATCTGATATACATATTTACCTGTATTTGTCTATATATTTGTATAGAGGGTGCGCTGTGGTGTTGTCAAACAAGCCGGGTCACGTTAGCTCAGAAAGTGTGGGCATGGCCTCGCATAGCGGTGCACAAACACACCGTCCTGCCCCGACTGTCACAAAGGCTAAGGTCATCTGGTTTGATGTATGAGCGGACTCATATGACAACCTTCATATAACTCTAACCTCCTTCCTACCCAAGAAAATTAACAGGAGAGGCTGAAGGACAGAAGGAGAAGACATGGTTGTCGTCTTTTTTTTGGCATTCTTAAAAGAATGAATGTTTGGCCTTTTATCCAGTGTTTTTCCTTTTTCCTAGATATTTTAGAGCCTGCTATTTTCTTGAATATGGTATTTTTAGGTATCTTATTTAGCCTGAAACTAAAAACAGCAACAATATACATATAAAACGTACGAAATGTCCTCAGACTTTTAAGATGATCTCTAATTTGTCCAGAATTGTAGTACTCACCGATATCGCCTGAGTGCCAACGAGAAGCACAACAGATTTTCTTTCATAAGTAGATCATTATGGCTTTTGCTATGGTGCTATACTTAAAAGAAGAGAGAAGGTTTTTTTTTTTAAAGAAAATGAGAGAAGACAAGATAACACCCTAGAAGTCTGCTTCTAAGCCTACAGAAAGAGAGAGACAGAAAAATCCAAAAAGTGACATTTGATTTTAAAATTTCAGCTTTCCCATTACTTCATCAGTACACCAGTTATCTTGGTTTAATAAAAATGAGAACTAAGCATGCCCACACCCAATGTGTACAAGTGGATTCCTGAAACCATTTTGAGCCTTCAGAGGAAACTATACCTTGACAACACATTTCAGAAATGGAGGCTCGATCGATATGCAGCAGTGTGTTTAATGGGTAACAAGCAGGTCTAGACGTGGCTTTGGCTCCAGAGGGGCGACATCTGTTGCAGGTTTTCATGTCGTAAGTTGTGAGAAGTCTAGGAGGTGTCAGATCAGGTCTCGTCTCTGTGTCTTTGGCTTTTGTGGCGATATTTGTCCTCCTAATGGAGGGCAGATATCCAGATGATGCCATCTGAGCAAAACCAGAATGGGATTGACATTCAATGTTGAGAACAGTCTGCTAAACCTCTAATGGTCTATTTGAAAGTTTACTGATGAAAATGTTTAGGCTTTAACTTCTTACAGATGATTATGTTTCTAGGTGTTCTGCCTGACCCAACCAGGCAGAGAATGTGGATTATTCAGAGATCTCACCAAAATTATTCAGTACGTAGCAGTAGCAGTACCAAGACCCACGTACACAATACCTCTGTTTCCATCTGAGGAATAACACCATCCTGCAGTGACACAGTAATCCATTGTATCTTTATAGTTCTTCAAGTTGCATTGGCTATCACCCAACCACATGCACCAAGAATGAAATCAAATTTAGTGGAGTGTATCAGATGTTATTTGACGCTGAGATCTGACTGTAATTGCTTATAAGTTGATCTCTGTTTCTTTGAAAACAAATAGAGCAGGGGATTTAAAAGCATCGCAGAGTGATGCTGATGCAAGTGTTTTGTTTGAATGTTTTAGTAATGGCTTGCTAAGATTTCACAGCATGAACCCTTTACTCCACTAATACTCTGCCAGTCAGGATCATTATTCCTAGACTGTGATTTTATTGGTCACAGTAGACTGGTGGCGTTTTGACTCTGATTTTATTCTCTGCTGATTGCTATCATTTTATGTTTCTAGAAGTACTTATGCTAAGTTGTACTTTGCAATGTGATTCCATAAAGACTTGTTATTCCTGGTACTTTGAATTGTCTCTGGCTGAAAGTAAAGTTGCTATATAAGTAAAGTTTCCTTGTCTTATTCGTGTTTAGTCGATGGACGTCTTCCCTGAGCTGCATCAGTTCATGTCCCATCACAGCTGTTCTTCTTCAGTCTAATCACCCACCTGTTTCCACTCCTCTAATTACCCTCCTCAGTATATTTTCTATACTTCTCAGTGTGTAAGTTGAATTTATTGCTACTGTATATTTCAAAATGCAATGACATTCAGATGCACTCGAATACGAACTTAATGCTAAATGTCAGAAACGTAAATAATGCTCTCTCAATCCCTGTCACAATGGTTAAATAAAATCAGATTCATGTCTGCATATGCAGACAATGCAGCTATGCTACATTCTCAGTGCTATTCTACTGATAATGATATTTTAACAATTAGACAAACCTTTTGTGGATGAGTTGCCCTTTTATTACGCCAAGCATGTGTAAACGAGGTGGAAATGAGAAATGATTTAAAAAAAATCAGAAAACAAAGAACGCTGAAAAACAATATTTAACATAAAGTTAAATACAGGAAAAGTTAAGGTACAGCTTATCTTGTATTATATTATATACATATATAATCCATTTCCTAACATTCTTGTATATTCTGTATAATCTGTATAATCTGTGCATATAGCTCCCATATTTATATTTATACACAATATTTATATCTCTTGCTATAACCCCTTATAGTTCATACATAGTCTTGTACACCTGTAAATAAATATTTATATCTTGTAGAGCACTTCTGGATAGATGCAAACTACATCTCGTTGCTTGTACTTGTGACAGTGCAATGACAATAAAGTTGAATTCTATTCTATTCTATTCTATCTTCTCATTTTGCTGTGCTAAAAAGATGCTTAAAATGATCAAAAATAGACCCATTTGGACCCAACACTGCCGGTTGTCTTTTAATACAGTTTATTTCATGTGTTGAATACATAATTCTGAATATTGTTTCTGTCTCCACCTGAATCAGTGTTTAGGGAAGCGGCGTTTTGCAAAGAATGAGACTCCTCCATTGCCTTCTTGACACATCTTCTCTCCCAGGCTAATCCACTTGGCCCTGCTCGGCTCCGTCTGTGCGGAGGTCCCTCAGATGCGATCTCCATCTGCTGCAATTACAGAGACCCCCATCCTCCTGCGCTCTCTGCCTTGCAAACACATGAGCTCGGGAGAACACACTGCCCACTGGTGTAATTCATGCCGCCTGGGGGGGTCAAGGGAGATTATGAGTCGGATCGATCATTGTGATGGTTCACACACAACAGTAGGCGCGCGCGCACCGCCTCATCATTGATGACGGCCTCCTTGCCTCCCCTCTCCTACTGAGGGACATCCTGCAGCTAATGAGGACACAAACACTGTCAACTATATCGACCACCTTAGCTTAACAAGGTACTTCATATATGGACCTGCTTGGAAGACCATCAGCATGGCAACTGCGTGTTCCGCTGCTGTAAAACGGAGTTAAAGACACAATTAGCGAGCCAGCGTCCATGTTTCCTCCCACTGTTTTCTCTTCCTGTAGCCTCACTGCTGTGTTTTACTCACCACGACAGACTTTGTGCCACGTTAGAGTAGGGTAGAGAGTTAAACAAATGCTAGTCTTTAATTGAAGGAAATGTCACTTGCCGTTGGTGTTGGTGTTTTAGTGTCATCACTCGTCTCCTCAGAAGTTACCATTTACAACATGAGTTATTTCCATGAGTGTTATGACAGAAACAGGAATACATTGGATTTGGGGGGTGGATTAAAATGCAAGAGTTTGATTATTTCAAATAAATTTTTCTGTATTCTGAACATTCTGTTTTCTTTCACGTTACTTGAAGCGTCTGTGAGCGTCTACCATCCTATTGTTGCCACCAGCGATCAGCTGTTTGTACTTTGTGGCACTGCTGTACCACCTCTCCATGTTCGGCCCTTGGATACAGCACAGTATGAGGAGTCAGCTTATTTAGCAATGACCTTTTATGGATCCTGTGTGGGTCCATAGTATCACATTTCCATGTTAAAAACCCTCCTCTTCCTAGCCTCGTGATTTTCTAATTTTCAGAGAAAGTAACGTTATGTTTTCACAAAAGGGAAGGCGTAGCTACTGTATCCTCATACAGTTTAACAGAGCGCTGTGTTAAGAATTAATATAAGTTGAACTTTTTGAATTGGATTGTTGAACATTTCCAACAATATTCTTATTTAAGAGACACCTGTTCATCAAAACCTTAGATTCTGCGCTTGAGCAGAAAGTGATTGAATATTGTCCTCCAGTATTAACAAACCAGTTCAGCTCTTAAGCGCGCTCACTAACCACAGCTACAGCTTCTCCAGTTTCTTCAAATCCTCCACTGAAATTGCCATGCCTGACACCTGTAGCAAGTGAAGCAATCTCTGACCCGATAATCAGAACATGGGATTTTCCGTCACTGCACAAAGTACTTCAAGGGCAGCGATTTCAGACTCTTAGAAAAAGCCCTGCCGACCCCAAGTGTGTTTATCTTCAGCATGCTTGTGGGGGTCCGCACGACCACTCCTCCTCCTGTATCGACATTGTGTGCCCTTTTGGAGCCCCCCCGCCACCTCGGTTTCCTTTATCACTGGGTTGGATAGCTCAGCAGCAAGCAGTGGGGTTCCAGCACTACAAGAGGAGAGGCTTTCTCCAATAAAGGTCAGCGATGTTGGCTGGAGTCTTTTAGTGCCGCAAAAACACCTCAACCTTGTGTAAACTTTACTCCCCCCCCCCCCTTATCTCTGTCTCATCCCTATGATGTCCTTGTTTTTATTATCGAAAAGCCCGGTGATGGTGGCGACACTAACCAACACAAACTTTATGACTACAGTGCATTTAGGAATTATTCATAAACATTGAACTGCTTCACATTTTTGTCACATAACACCCATAAGTTTCAGTGTATTTTATTGGGATTTCATGTGATAGAAAATCTCAAAATAAGACGTTACTGTAGAGAGAAAAGAAAACATTGTTTTAAAAGGCCGACAGTAATCTGAGTATATTTCCAGCATTTCATCTTTAGTAAACAAACCAAGGAACCAAGAAATCCTTCTAAAAATTAAAACAGCATGACAAAACTGCAAACCTGTCAAGTTGTGCACATCAGCCCCAGACAGGTATGAAGAGGATTAATCCATATCAATACCTATAATTGAAAAGCTCTTGATATTAGGATGAAGTGAATACAGGGCGACCTTGGACGAAAACCTGTTAGCGACTACAAAAGCTTTGAGACTGAGGCCGATCACCTTCCAGTGCAACAATCCTAAACATACCAGCAGAGATGCAACAAAATGGTTTTTTTTGCAAGCCACACTCGCAAGCTATAGTAGCTCAGTCAAAGTCCAGACCTACAGCCAAATATTAGTCTGTGGAACTAGTTGATAAATTGCTGGTCACATTCTCTGTCGGTGTGTATATACTGATATTCAGTATGTTACAGCTTGTTTCCCATTGAGGCTCGTTTGTCAGAATAATGGTGTATTTTGAAAATAGCAACCTTTAGGGAGGCACTAAAACTTATTTTCTTTAAGCCCACATTAGTGTGTTAAAATGTTTTTTATTGACCTGGTGTAATATTTGACTCTTTTCTGTAAATGCGTTTTCATTAGCTGTAATAATTAACAGATTAACGTTTGTCCTCGCCACATGTAGCGAATATTTGTACATTTTCTGACTCTTGAAGCCTCTCTGAATGTGATCAAACTCAATCCCTCCTTCCCTGTAAGAATAAGACATACATTTCCACATCCAATATATGCAAATTAGATTTTTTGAGGGTCAAGGTATTTTTTTCTGAAGTTGTTCATTCTGTTATACAATCACAAAAAGTCCTCTTTTGCTTGACTAAGATAGAAATTATGTACATATTTTTTTCTTTTTTTGAATGCATTTCTTGTTTGTTTTTTTTTGATTCCATTAAAAATGTTGGTTCTCATTATACATGATGAATAGTCACAATAGTCTGAACCTTTAACCAAATAAACACTTTCACCAATTAGTTCATTTTTAGGTCAAACATTGTTAGCAACGTTTCTTCTCATCAAATTGAATTTTTGTTGTCAAAAGCAGAGCACATTTTTCCATCCCTCTATATGGAAGTTGGTAGATTTAATCACACAAACTTCTTCATCCAATAAATAACATCAAATGTGAAATTTAAAGAGACTTTAACAAGAGTGGGGCAGAGGGGGAACTGGAGAACTGAAATTATTTTCTGTGATAGTGTGATGAAAATATGATTGAGAGTCAATAACAAAAGCACATGTTGAAGAGACAGATTGCTCTATTTCATATAAAATATATACAAAAACCTTGCAGTACAAGCCAAAGAAGAGGAAGTTACCAACAAAATACTCAACCTTGACATTTTCTATTTGCAATTTGCATCAACACAGCCCAGATTGTGTGAAAACAAAATTGCAAGAAGAGCTTTTTAAAAAGTCTACTTCGAGAACCAGTAGCAGTCGAGTCAGTGGGTTTTGCCGATCATAAATAGGCTGCAGGTATGCCGCCATTTTTGCAGGCGCAGCAGCTGTAATGAAACGGCCTCGTTAAGCGAACGTGGCTGAAGCTGTGATTAGCGAGTGAGACCCTAACAAGGGCGTGTTTATTGAGAGGGAGAGCGATGAAAGCGTTGCTAAGAGAGCGAGGAGCAGGGAGAAAGCGAGAGGAGGGAAAGGGGAAGAGAAGGAACTTATAGGCTGAGTGATGCTGCCAGAGCCAATTCATTACGACTGCAGCTCTGTCAATCCCTGCTCATCTCCCGTAGCACTAGACCACTAATGGAATTAGTCCCTGTCACACACACCCACGCACCAATGCTTGCAAACACACACAGAGGGGCAGAGCAAGGCACATCACAGGCACGCACTGCATTAACACAATAAGTCCTGCAGATATATCTCTGTGACAAAGCTCTCACACTGGCAACCCATAAATTGTCAGAGGTCAGCGGGTTAGCCACACAGCATGCAGCACGCGCTACACATTGTGAAAATGCTCACTGGAACTTACAACGCCGAGAAAGTCTTACGATTCTTTCTACTTTTCGCCTTTGCAAAAACAGAAAAACTTTAAATCTACAATCGATCTAATCGAGAACGGTAAAAGCAGATCGGAGTCCATCAAACCTGCTTGAAATGTTACGCTAGCAACAATAAAATACAACCACAAACTGTCAGCGGTAAAATAATCAATGAGGCATTCTGTATGTGCTTTTTCAGGATGAAGCAGAGTCTATTTTTGGTGGAACATGACAAGACAATGTCTTTGACTGAGAGCTGGTTATCTGATTTGATCCAATAGAGGTCAACACCAGCCCGTCAATCCCGAGGACAGAGAATCAACCCCGCACCCTCAACCACCTCTCAACCCCGCCTGCCTTCAAAACACCATCACCGTCCTTCCTGACCATCCTCCACCCCCCTTCCCCAGCATCAGTTCCCTCCTCCTGTCCGCTGCTCCCTTGGCCTCTGCTGCCAACTCCTCCCTCTCACTCCGAGAGAGTGGTCATTAGATTACAACAATGGTCGTGACCGTAAGGATTCTCCACCGCTTTCCAGTAAACTCTATTTCCCCAAGACTAAACAAGAACAGCCGGAGACCGAAAGATTTGCGGGAGTGCAGGGTCCTGAGGATTTCACACAGGAACTCAGGCGCGCTCTTAAGGTGGACAGATCCTTGTTCGGTCGAGCTCGACTAAACACAAATGCTCAAGCTGAGGGTCTTCAAAGCAGATCGCTGTGACGGAAACCCTACAGATCTGCCGTGATATGCAGACGCCACGACATATGCTCCATCGCAGTGGGGCGGTGTGCTTTTATGGTCAGCCAGCCCTTCCTCCCCCACCCACCCCACACACACTCACACACACCTAACAACCTTTTTTCACCCAGAGCAGAGGGCAGGAGAGTGGCTCAGAGAGAATGCTGATTGGCTGGCTTTGACTGGACGACCTTGTAGGTCAAGAGTGTGAGACCCCACAAGGCCCGGTGAAGAGTCAATTTTCCTGTGGTCAAAGGTCGGACGTAATGCCCCCAGCAGCTTCGGCAGCAGAAACACCGAGGGGATGAGCTCTGTTACAGCATGCACCATGGAGACCGGAGAGGAGGAGCGGTGTGTGTGTGTGTGTGTGTGTGTGTGTGTGTGCGTGTGTGTGGGTGTGTGTGTGTGTGTGTGAGTGAGTGAAGGGCTTGATTGGGAGCCAGGAGTGATGGTGAGGAGGGTGGTTGGTCCTCTGAATGCCTTTGACCTTTGGACTGACCCCCCCCCCCCGCTGAATGCTGCCCTCTTGTTGACTGACAGTAATGATGTTAGTGTTCATGCGTATACGTCCACATTAGCCTGGAAGTAATCTTCATATTTTCAGACTTAGATATTTGATAAATATCTACTACTTTTGCCGTCAGTGACCCACCTTTTGAATTACTTCGACCATGAAGAAGATAGATGGTTTTGGAGAAGCCAGATTTCGTATAACTTTTATGTAATTCTTAGTGAAGTACTCAAAGCTTTAATTTTGACGAAACAGCTAAATTTCTGTCCAACCTCTGCTCCTTCTGTAGAGCTGATGCTTTTACACATAATCTCAAGTTAGAAGGTCAAGATCAGCATTGTAGACTTTGGACTGAAAGGTGCTGCATATGAAAGACTGAAAAATACAATGGAAAGCAAACAAAATTGTGGCCAAATTAAAGAAGCAATATGAAATTCCTATGGCAAAATGGGATTGAAACAAGAAACCAAAGATAAACTATACTTGTGACTTATCTTTTAGATCTAACAAAACTAAGATCCAGTACCAGAGGAAAACATTTCATAAACACTGGGAACAGAGAAATGAATCGATTTAATAAGTGGAGAGCTTATTAACAGCTGTACGACCATTTTCGAGAATGGTAAACATTTGTAAACTTGATAATTTGGTAAAACATCAAGTTTACTGAACCTGGTGATTTTTATTGATACATTTAAAACATTTATTTTTATCACAAATGCGTGTGTTTGAGTCTTGTATTAAATTGTTTTATTTTGGATTTGCCATGCAGATGGCAAGATTTAATGATGCATTGCATAAGGATGTGAAGTGAGGCAAAATTAACTTTTTTTTAATGAAGGGGATTTGGAAAATGAAGACTATTTTTGCTCAACATTCAACATTTGCTCTGTGTGTTGCCTTTTTCTTTGCACGTTAGATTAACTGGTCTCTCAAAATTGCCCTAGTTAGTTTAACTGTGTATATTTTTTGCCCTATTTGCCTCTGAGTTGTCCAAGGTTTACCCCCCGCCTTTCAAACAGTGACTAGAAAAGAGGAAATGTACAGTAAATGGATGTAAGACAGACTCATTAAAGGTGAGTCTGTGTGAGACATTCGTATGTATTAGTTGTCTCGCTGGGTGTCTGGGGACGCTCTGTGGCAAGAAAGTGGCTGAAAGGCGGTTCACCAATCAACCACAAGACACTGTTAGTTAAATAATTAATGTGCATCAGAATGTTAGAACGAAACCCCAGGCTCACCGCAAAAAGGGACAGATTAATACTGATAACAGCAGCCAGAAAACATTGTTCTCGTTTTATTAGGAATGATCCTTTTCTATTCAGGTCTTTGCAAAAAATATTTGGACTCTGAGGTCATGTTACAACCAAAAGCTGGACTGTAGCAGGATTTGATGCTATTGGCTAAGCTAAAGGTGAAAACAATACATAATGAATGAATCCAGCAGTTCTGTGAAGGTCTCAAAGGTCTCATAGAGAACATTGGTAAACAAACATCAAGACCAACAAACAAGGGACAGGTCACGGACAAAGTTAGGAGGTTTAAGGATGTATTCACAGCTGGCACATTTAGTCCGCTTCAAACGAACCAGAGTTTGTTTCCCCCAGTTGGTTTGGATCTTTTGTGCTGGTGAGAATACACTCAAGTGAATCCTGGCGAAAACCAAACAACCAGACCGAGACCCACTTTTTGAGGTGGTCTTAGTCCACTTCCAAACAAACTCTAGTTTGCTTTTGGTCTGAACACACTGCAAGAGTCTTTTCATACCTGATAGTCCGATAGACTCGGATTGATTGATTTCAACATTTGTTACACTTTCAGTTGCTGCAGTTCACTTTCACACTGTACTGTCAAACTGCACCGTGAATTTCTGTTCAACCCCTCACCTGTGGTGGCGCTGCATCAAGAACTACAGAAGAAAATGACACAAAAACCCCTGAAGAAGACACAGAGCGCAACTTCCTTTTTCGCAAAATGTAAACAAAAATGGAGTGGCGTTCTTATTGGTTGAAGGATTTTGACCTCCATTTCTCCTGCTAGTGTTAGACTTTTTCATTTGTTTGTATTTACCCAGGATGCCCTGCGCTATAGTCCGCTTCCTGCTTTTGGAGCGACCTTTAGTCCGTTCGATTGCACATTCTCACCTCCCCAAACAAACTGGACTTTCTAGGCAAACAACCTTCGATTAAAGTGGACTAAATAGGTTTGGTGTGAATGCACTGTTAAACAGAGATACTGTATGTAACAGTCTTTATAAAAAAGAGAAAATAACTCTAAGGCTCTTCAGAGTTGCAGCAAGACAACCTGTTAGAAGCTGCAGAAACCTTGAGACTCAACTTCCAGCAATATTACTCTAATGCTGAGAGGAATATCTAGAAATGATTGAAGAGTGGCACTGAATACAATTGAACACACTGTAAAATATTAGAAAAAAATATATACAGCTTGAGCATACACAAAATGCCAATAAAATACAACGTTTATAGGCGTAATTAATGTGATAAAATGTCCTGTCTGCTCACTTCTCTTGCCTGTTCTGATCGGTTCCATCCCCCTTCCTCCCGTCAACAGGACCCCTGGCTAGTTGTCTTTGACCTTCGCCCTCCTAAGTAATCATGCTTCTGTGGCCCACTTTTCCTTGCATCCTGACAAACACCCAGCCACACACACACACACACAAACGCACACGCCAACGCATCCAACGCAGATAAATATCAACCAGGCCACTGAATGTTCTTGACAGCGTGGAGAAACACAGCTGGTTTAAAACACATTGAGACGAGAGTTTAATGTGTGTGACCAGGGACTCCTGCGGGCATCTTAAGGCTGACTATTACCACTGGAAACAAACAGACAGAGTCTTAGACGCACAAAAGATCACTATGCAGGTCAACAACTCTGTTGCTTTCAGACTACTTGTAGAATGTTACTTGTCTGTATCGCACTGATCAAATCATCACGATGCAAGTTAAACACACCTATAAATTGCGCACAACATAAACAAATATATATGTGGATTAATTGTATGAACACTGTCCTCGTGTTGCCTTTCTTCTGGATGTGACAGCAAACTCCTGTTTATAACGTGTGGGTGTGTGTGTGTGTGTGTGTGTGTGTGTGTGTGTGTGTGTGCGCAGCCGTCAGAGTGAAACACTGCACCAGAGAGATTGGAATCAATACTCTGTGCTTCGTCATTTGTCACATCTTTACAAGGCTGAAGCCATCTGAACACCAGTTTATTTTACTTTGGTGTCATTTATCAAATTCCTCCACCCTGCAAACATGCAGCACACAAACCCTCACACACAAACATAAACATTCACAATTACAGACACAAGAAAAGAGATCGGCAGCGCTGGAGACTGTGGGCCATGAGCTTATGGAAATGAAAGTGTTGTAAGTACCGTTACTTGGCAGGAGACTTGGCATCAAGGCTCATACTGGGATTGTCAGATATTAAAAGATTTGTGAAAGAATGAAATAAAATAAATGCTGTCTGTTATTTCTGTCCAACAGTTTAAAAAAAAAAAAAAACCCCACCAAAACTGAAGATATTTATTTGCTCATGACAGATGGAAAACCGGATTTTACATGCACTGAATAAACAGCAGTTCTGTCAGGAGGAAAGGGCCAGAACAAAGTGTTGCGAGAAACTTGTGGAAGGAAATTAAAAAGTTTGGCCCAGTCACGCAGTTTAAAAGACAACTAAACACGATTACTGACCAAAAGTATGTACATTTCTGAATTTGAAAAATGTTGCAAAAAGAAAAAAAAAAAAACCTGTAGAAAACGTTCTTTGTAAGTGTTCTGGTATTTAGCAAGCAATAACGTGTGTTAATTTTGGTAATAAATCATTTTGTTCATTCTAACTAATGTCAAACAAGAGAAGCCTGGTTTGATTTTCCTTCAAATGGTGAGAGAAAAATGTGTCTTGTGTTATTTGGTGTGTATAAAATAAATATCCAGTTTTGACTGTACAGTCTTCCTCATATCTAGTGTAGCTTCTATCCATGCTACATGTTTACATATTTTCAGTTGTTTTATGAGACAGACATAATTTAACACTTTAAAATAAAATCAGATACCATAAAAATGGATTGAATTTGTTTATGGATCATTTATTTAATGTATTTTCTGTTCATACCATGTCGTTAGACAACTGTGGTTGTGGAGTTTGTGCTTCAGTCGCCTTTCAGTCTCCCAGACTAGTACAGTATTGTCCTATACAGCTAAATCTTAGACGACAATTCAAAAACATCAGTCTGACTTTGAGCGAGGGCGATTGTCCTTTAATCCAGACCAATGGGATGGTTTTCCATAGCAGTCTGCGCTGACTGTACGGTGAGTGTGTAACAGGATCTTGGAAATTTCAGTGAGATTGCTCCACTAACCAATTTTCCTGAACTCTGTGGTAACGTTCCAAAAAGCCAGATATGACTTTATTCAATTCATCCACAAACGATGAAGCAATTTGGCCCTGACCACTTTCCACTACCCGACACGTGCTCCACCACACACACACCCCCACACACACACACCGGCACACACACTTACAACATACTGTAAGTGCAGTTAATCCGGACGGTTCTACAGTAAGCGTCCTCCTGAGGAGGCTTTTGTACAGCTCAGTTTTCCAGGAAGGATTAAGCAACACTTAAACTCGGACGATACGACTGAAACAATGTATCATATTTTTCTGTCTTTTTCATAGCCCAGCATTTTAAAGTATTAAAGTTACCCAATAATAAAAACATATTTTACTTAAAAGCGAGGGGTCTTGTGGGTTAAGGTAATACATGAGAACATCTTGGCTTTGATTAAAATAGTTTTATTTCTATAATTCATTGATTTGTCAGATAATTTTTTTGTTTTTGCTGTTGAACGCTGGTATGCACACTGCTGTTGTTCAATGCTCATCATTTAGTGCAGGTGGATACCTTTGTTAGGCAAGACGCTGCTTTGACATTCTGGACAGTGGAAAGTCCTGAGAGGTCACCATACAGTGGACACCCAGTCATTCACATACTGTTTTGCAGAGCTCATCTAAGATACTTGGAAGAAAATGCAGCCTGAGAAGCTAAAATACCTCGGCACACCGCTTTTTGACTTGCTACTGGATGGCGTTTGCATAGCAGCCAATCCAGCAGCAGCATTTATTTTCCTTGCTGCTGATAGGCTGCAAGGAAGTACAGTAAGACTGTAGACTATCAGAGTCTGTGGTTTCCGTTGTGCGAATTAATGCATGTTAGCATACATTTAAGGCTGACACTGCTGATTTGTTTTAGTAAGCAAATATTCTGACAATCAGATAAAAAAGCACATTCTGCAGAATTTTTTTTAATTTAACCACTTATGCATATTTTATACAATATTACAAATATGTAAAAAAACACAAATGAACAAATAATTCAATTCCTTTACCTAAATAGGAAAATAAACATTTTGCTGCCTGAAATACAATAACATAGCAAAGAATGCATCCGCAGCTAAATAAATACTTAAATTAGTGCTTCACTGGGCTGATCTGACGACTATTTGATCAATTCAATAGTTAATAATCGGATAGCAGAAGCTGTTTGATAGGACAACTTTACAGAATTACAACCAGGAAAAAAAAAGCTAAAACTGTGACACTTGTGGAATTCAGGGTAGAAGACATTTACAGACAAAGAAGGTTTTTCTTCTAAAATGCTAATTTTTCTGCACAGTTTTAACTTAATTGCTGCACTGAGTGTTATTTTTCTCATCAAATGGCATATTTTAGAGCTCGTGCACTCAATGGTTAATCACTCACTTTTAATAACAATTAATGGTTAATCGATTACTAAATTACTTGACCATGATTTAAATAATCGGTTAATCACGATTTAATCAGATTAATTGTTTCAACCCTAGATATATTTGGTGTTTGAACAAGTCAAATAAATTCGGTTAGAAGCATTTTTCGAGAGGATCTCAAGTATTAGATTTTTGCTACTTACTGTGGGCCACTGTATTGTCGAGTTTCCTCATCTGAGCTTGTGTCTGGACTGAACTTCCATTTTTTTGGAAGAACGTGTAAAGTTTGTTTATTCTGTCCAAATCAAACTTATCAGTCTTCTGCTGAAAGCCTGTGGGCATCATCTTCTCTGACCACATGCTGCTCTCTCTGTTCCGCTGGAGTTTGTTCACCAGTTGTTGTTTTTTTGTTTGTTTGTTTGCCTTCTTGTTGTCCCTCTTCTTGACTTTTCGTCCACTCCTTAGTAAGTCCCTGTCTCCTTTCTTGAAAGCTCTTGTCCGTTATTAGACAGTTCTTTTTGATCACGGGTAATCCAGGGTTTGTCAGTGCGAAGCGCCTCGCTACACCGAGCCAACAATTTACACACTATAGGTAGAATAGAATAGAAATACTCTATTGTCTCACAGTATGGAAAGGTACGCCATTTTATACCATGACCTGAAATATTTTAAGGAAAATAACTACCTTTAATAACATCTATTCAAATTTTAAAGTCCTTGGCATGTACATATTTTAAAAAAATCTAACCCCACACGTTGTTAAAATAGGAACCAGACTTATCTTTCCAACTTTTCTCTGTGATTCAGGTCAAAGGACTAAGATGAATGACGATTCGCAGTCGACAATCTGCATGTAAAGTCCAAGACGGTTTCATACAAATTCGCCTCACACACAGTGAGAAGTGGTGACTGCAAATGTTTGAGAAAGAAATGGGTTATACCTGTAGGCAGCATTCAGACCGAGCCCTCTGATCTGCCCCGAGGCCCGCTGCTGGGCGTCTCCTAATGAGAGAGCCACCATTGACCACATCCTCTGCTTATTGATTCTTAAAGGTGACATGCACTAATGGGATTCTATAGTTCTGTAATGAAAGATCAATGGGGGAGTCCAGACTTTTTGTTAGGTTGACATACTTAAATATGTTTTGGGAACTTTCATATATCAGCATTTGGAAAGCAGACAGACGCTGACCTTAAGCGCACTGATTTGTTGTCTGTTTCAAAAGATGTGTGACTTTGTGTTTTTCCTCACATATTTGGACATGTGGACATTTCTAAAGCAAAAAAGCAAACAAACAATAACAGCTGAAGAATGTCAAATGTTTTGTACAATGTAATACAAAATGCTGTTTCTGGTGAGGAGTTTATTTTTGCTTTAAATAGCTAAAAATAAAGTGAGGTGAATTTTTCAGGAGCAATTGATTAAAACATAGTTTAAAGGTCTTAAAGTGACTTATCTCAAAAAATAAGTCGCGGCCCAGTTGTTTGGCTTGCAACAGGGTTAGCTTGAGTCTATTCACAGCTACACAAAAGGTCTGGGCTAACCGGTGAAACAAACTCTGATCCGTTTGACACAGACCAATGTGCCAGGTGTGAATACACCCTGAGTTTCTGTTGTTTTCTGGCATTCCTTTATTGTTTGTTTTGCCGTGTCACTTCATTTATTCTCGTTGTTGGTGTTTTGGTTGCGCTTTACTAGATGAGCGTTTCTTTCCGCGTATCGTTTAAATTAGCTTCAGATTTCGTTTTTTACACAATCAAACCCCAGGACTTCTGGAAAAACTCGTTTTTGGACAGATGCGACTGAAACATAATTATTTGCATGTCAAAACATGTTTGGTGTAAATCAAATAGACAATTTCAGGGAAAGAAATCCCTTGAACTATAGAGCTGGAAGAATGGCCAAAAATGCAATAATGGCCGCCTATTTGCCGTTTTTGCCAATAAGCATGCCAAGAATTCAGGAGGCTTCTTAGGTAGAGCAGACTGATATGCCACTCCTCCTCACTTTAGGTCTCAATTACCTGATGGTAATTTCTCTTATTCTAGCACAGATATCATGTGAAGTGTTGCCAAACTGATCACAGGCTTGTTTTCCACCTTGTGACACTTCATCCTTTAACAAGCAATTGGTGTTGAACTGTTTTCTTTAACTTTAAGGACTTTATGTATTCATATATGCTTAGATTTGATAGAATGTTGCATATTATTGTTGCGTGCGTCTCATAGATTGTCCTCGTTTGTCACGGATGTCTTTGGTTTGGGTCTGATTGCCCAGCTTGTCTCTGATTGGCTCACATGCCCCTTAATTTCTATATAGGCTGTTTGCTTGGCTGAGCTCTGTAACAAACTGACAATACCATGTAGCCAAAATGCCTCCAATTTTTGCCATTATTAAAGCTGCTGGATATTTTTGAAGTGCTGCTTATTCCCTTTTTTTTTGTAGTTTTTCAGAACAGGGCACCCGTTTATTCATCCACCCCGTTTTTTTTAACATTGGAGTTGGGCACACTATGTCCCTCATCTTCTTGGAGATTATGTGTCGCCAAAATGTAAAGATTTTAAAAAGCTAAAATGTAGCAAAATATAATATGAATATACCATGTGTAGCTATATACACATGGTATATTTTGGCTAACTGAAGGGGAGTTCAGTTAGCCAAAGTTTAGTGAGAAAAACAAAGACAACTCTGAGAGTCAACAGGTCAAATACGGGCATTAGCATTTCAAACCCCTTCGGTCTCTTTGCTGCTTCTGCCGCACTTGACAGAGGAGGAATACCCTAGCTGGTAAACACGTTAAAGTAAAGGAAACACCTCAGACCGTTGGGACTGCGGCTGAACATCTCACACCTCTTCTTTACCATGCCTGAAACAAGACAACAGGCTTTCTCCATTTGCACCCATTGATTCTGCCGCTGACATGTGTTCAAGACTTGTTTGGCTAAAAGTCGAACTTTAGGACACGTCAATCCGTCTCATCCATGTAATCAAAAGCTTTCTGATCATGTCTTGGTGATGGAGAAAATGGGTGTAGCTGAGCTTTCCTGGTTAAACACGAGACGCGTTTGGTTTGACGTCTTCCTTAACTGTGAGGGTTAAGGAAGACGGGTTGCCACATATTCTTTAAAATGCAGAATTGTCCTATGTTTAGCAATTCAATTCGCCATCTAGTTTTAAGTTCTGTTTCATAAAAAAAATTATAATTCAACTATTATTAATAAGCACAGAGATAAAACAGGTCATACTGGAATTATTTGATTTATTTTTTTTACAGGATAACAACAGATTAGACAAAACCAGAAATAAACTGTTTGATCTTGAGTAGATCTTGAGACTTCAACATCCATGTTGATGACCCACAAGGCACAAGGGGGGAACAAAAGCTGTGAAGCACTTTGAGACTTTGGCTTCACTCCACATGTCAAACAGTTGAATTGAAGACGTACACTAGGCAGGACTAGCAAAGGGTGTAAATATTTCTAAGGTCTCCGTGTCTGATGTTGCCAATGTTTATAGTTTTTTTTCTTTTTACATTTTGTTTTTGGAAATAGGTGAAGGGACAACAATGAGACCTGTAGAGTTGGTCTCATGGTTGGTCAGTGAACCCAGTATTGTTGCATAGAGGACTATAGTCTCTGTATATGGGGGGCTTGATTTACCTCTACACCACTCAGAGCACCTTTCTCCTTCTCTTTTAAGGCAGAATTTCTCCTTTAACTCACTTACAGTGAGCCAGGGAGATATTTTTACAAAACCATTTTTTTTAAGGACAGGACAGCTGAAACTTTTAATCCAATTTACTCTACCACCTTCCCCTTATCCTGTATCCCACTTCCTTACTAAAATTTCAGACATCATCGATTCCATTGCTCCCAATGAAGTGAAGGTCATGTCTGGTAGGAGGAAATCTCCATGGAGAAGATATCCACATGTGAAAAGGTAGAGCACGAAAGAGGCCGCTGTCCAAAGGCTGAGCGAAAATGGCAGAACAACTCCAAGTTCAGTGTGAAATCTACTAATAGAGAGTGAAACATGCGAGGGAAACACTTTGCTGACGTCATTAAAAAAAATCAACAATCCTTGTGCCTTGTCTGCCACGGTTGACAGGTTGACAAACCGTCCTGTTTTGTTAGCATCTGAATCCTCTCTACCACTGGCGGAGATAACTTCAAAAATGAGAGGGTTTACCTGCACACCAATCCAATTCCAATGTTTTACCCAAGCACAACAAATGCAGAGAAAATGACACAATTCCACCAAGCTAACCATAAAATGAAATTATTCATCGATTAAGCTCCTTTCCTGCTGTCTTTATACAGCGTTCTTTAAGAAAGTTTTGCCTTTCTTTAGTTCTGATCTGGAACTCATCCCTCTCATCAGGTGTTTTCACCCAGGTTTTAAAGAAACCACTGATGGAAAAAGAAGCATCTGGACAAATCACTACTGCAGAGTTACATGCCAATCTCAAACCTTTCACTTATCAAAAAAAAAAAAGTGATTTAAAGAGCAACTGCTTTGACGTCTTTAAGTCTCATGCCGAGCCAGTGTTCAGTGATACCCGCATGAATACGGATTATGGAGGAACCACGTTGCTGGTGCTGTTGGGCCTCAAGTGCAACATTTAACACTGTTGAGGATGACATCTTATTAAAGCAACTGGTCAAACTGACATCTCACAATGTCCAGCTCAGGGGTCTCCAACTCCAGTCCTCGAAAGCTACTGTCCTACAACGTTAGCACACATACATGCTCCAACACAGCTGAATCAAATGGCTGAGTTGACTCTTCAGCATGTCATCAAGTTTGGTAGAGACCTGGTAATGAGCTAGTCAATTGACTGAGGTGTACTGGAATGTGGATGCATTGGAAAGTTGCAGGAGAGTAGCTCTGGAGGAGCGGAGACGGAGACCCCAGAGCTAGACATTGAGATGTCAATGGGACCAGTCGCTTTAGCTTTGGCTAAAACTTTTGTTGTACATAGCCTGAATAAGAGTTGTGAATAAGGCGGTAGGGGGGTCGGGCTTACAGTGTACATGTGTGCTCTACAAATGAGCGAACATGACTTGTGCCATGAGTTGACAGAACTTGTTGGTTCAACAGTGCGAGTGGTTCAGTTGAAGTAACGTCAATAGATGACTGAAGTGTAAATGGGTGTCTTTGCCCGAGAGTTTTCTAAATACAAGATTTGTCCAAGTAAAACACTCCACAAGCTGCAGTTATAATAACTACAATTATACTGTTTGTTTACAACAAAACAGTCCAGTCATCGTGAAGCGCACATGACAGAGAGAGAAAACACATGCGGTTAGCTAACTGTGTATTAGCTACTCTTGCTATAGCTAATGTGCCCTCCGCACATTATGCTTCTGACACAACTGCAACAACAACATAGACCTGAATTGAATATCTAAGTTAATCTACCTAATATCCACTCCCTAATGATTAAATTAGCAAAATTTAATCAGTAGTGGTCATTAGGTGTGAAGTCTTTTGAAGAGGACCGCAAGATGTCAGACGTCACTTGTTGATTCGTAAGCCTGAAGTTAAGAACGTCTGCAATGGGGAACTAGCAGAAAATAAGTACACAATCTTTGTTATTTTGGAAAATACAAATCAGATCATTTTGACTGACCTAAAGCCGTTGATCCTTTTATCCTCTAAATAAATATCAATGCCATAATGGACTACACTGGACCTGAGAGTATTTTATGCATATTCGTGTTAACCCGCGACACGTCTGCAAGTCAACCCACTCGGCAAGGAGATGTCAAAACAATTTTAATGCACTGCCAATAAACGCTCTAAAGCCAAAGCTCTTCGGTTTGAAGGAGGCGGCGGCGGCGACGGTGAGCTGCCAAGGCGTGACTCGCTAAAGTGGAATCATCTTTCCCTTTTGAAAGGACAGACAGAACTCCTCTTTGAGAGTGATCATTAGGGATAACCGCTAACACCACAGTCCGAGAAGAGACAATTACCTGCAATCACAGCTGCTGTCCGGGGCGCTTTATGCAAGTGATTGCGTGTGCGTGGATGTGTACACGCGCAGGAGCTTGTTCACCCCTCCGGCGGGCGTTTGGACGCCCCCCACACCCACACCCCCACTTCACCCCACCCTCCTGCCCAGCCAGTCATCTGTCACCATTACAGGACAAAGGCAGCAGCGTCTCAGGGCCATTACCGAGATTGCTGTAGATGATTTGGAGTGTCCTCCTCAGCACAGAGAAAATAATTTCCTCACAAAGAGGCGGCTCCCGCCGCTCTGCGGGCCCTTGCCACAGCCTATGGGACAAACTGCAGAGCGCCCCCCTCCCCCCCACCACTCCCTCTCGCCCCAACCCCACGCCACCCCTCGTTTGGCACAATCGCCTCCAGGAGGGATGCGAGCGGAAAGGGCGGATCACGTGGCACAGATATAAAGGGACAATAAAAAGACGCAAGAGAAGATGACAGAAGTGTGCATCTCTTAATGGTAGTTAAGGGGAGGAGGACAGTTGAGAAAATGAATAATTAATGCCGTTCTGCTTGAAATGGTTTAAAAAAATATTAAACTTGAACAAGATATCATCTACATTTCCATGATTTGGCTCAGTGACGTGCACCCCTTCAATCTAGCCCTTGTTTCTCTCTTCTCTTCTCCAAGCTGCTGGCCAGAGATGGAGCTTTGTTTACAGTCGAGCCGACCTTGGCTGGAATGTGGATGAGTGTTTAAAGACCGACGCTGTGAAGTGAGCACCGCGTTTGTACGTGAGGACTCCTGGTCAGTGGCTGCAGGACCGCGTTGCCCCCGTTCCACCAACTCCACACCCTGCCAAACCCAGCACACACCCCACTCCAGCCGACACACACACACCTCTGACACACAGAGATCATGATGAATTGTCCTTTCTGCAGGCTCAGATTGTTTTTTAAGGTTTAATTCAGTTTCTTCCTGTGCTTGGATGAGCAGCTGCGCGCATGGCTGTGCGTGTGTGAAGATGCCGTGTGCTGACGAGTGTGTTTGCACCTTTCGTGTAGATGTGTCACAGTATTTGCGCGCGTGAGACTGAGGGAAAGAGAGAATGGAGGGAGAAGGAAAGAGAGAGAGAGAGAGAGGGATTGAAAGAGAGAACAAACAGGAGTTATGGATCTCAGGTCTAATGTACTCCAGCAGGTCAGAGAGAGGGGGCCTCGAGTCGCCATGGAAATGGCAAAGCCTGATCAATACTCAAGGTTATAACCTCCAAATTGGGACCCTCCCCCAAATATGTGCCATCCATCCATCCATCCATCCATCCATCCATCCATCCATCCATCCATCCATCCATCCATCCATCCATCCAAGTTGCAAATGAAACACCACAAAATACAGAAAGATTCAAAACATAAAAACAGTTTTATATTCCAGATCACAACTTTTGGCCCAGCGGTGGCCTGCATCCTGCTGGCTAAGATGTACGGTGGCCCAGACGGGTCAGCGAGTAACGACGACAAAAGTCACAATGGAAGTTATTCTAAAACAGAAGCCAGTTGTTTTTATCTTTATTAAAGGTTTTTACAGTTTGCAAAAAAACTATACAAAAAAAGCTACCCGCTACTTGAAGTAGAAAATGACTGCAACGCAAGTTGCAATTCATAACATAACAGATAATTTATTATTAAAATAATAGTTGTAATAATAATAATAATAATAATAAAATAATAAACAAAGGGTCGGTGTAATGTTGGACATTATGACTGGAGCCTTTTGACTTTCTTGTTTTGTTGTGAATTTGTTGTTGTGTTGTGACTTTTACATTTTACTGACCCCTCTGAGCCACTGTAGTATTAAGGAAATAGACAAGCATGACAACAACCATTCGTACCTGGTGTTCAAAATGCGTGCTGATTGATCAGATCGGTCATTATGTGTTTCACATGTGAATAAACTCATGGTGACAGCTGTGCAATTGTTACAAATCACACATCGACTAGGCGGAAATTCAGCACAGTCACATTGTTTTGAATATAAGGACAATACAAAACAGTGATGGGATGTTTAAGAAAGAAAGAGATCGTCTGAGCTTTCTAGGATGCATGATATAATGCAGCAATCACCTGGCCATTTAGAATCGTGATATTCACAGATTAAAAAAAATATCGACTTGCTAGAGCATATTTCTTTAGACGGTTTTCATTATATATATTTATAAATATAAACTTTTACTGGATAAAAAAATACATTAATTGTATCATAGAGTACAGTATAGAGTGCTTGTTCTAAGCAATCGCTCTCAGACATTTGGGTTTCAGAGAAAACAAGCTGACCAAACGGGCCATGATGGAGAACAAGCAGTGGATGGAGTTAGGTAAGGAAAACATGGCTCTTTCTAGACATTCATAGAAAATACATGGACAGAGAATCAATTCTTCAGTGTTTTGTTTTACCCCCCAAATAGTTTCTTCAATCTGTTTCCAATGGCAGCGTTGGCATTTGGCATTGTAGATTTCATGAATAAGTAATAAAAATTGTGTTGTTTTTTTTTTTTTTAGACTCTCCTGATCAAATGTTCGTCTCTACAGATAAAAAATATTTTCTAAAAGCACCAGGTGCAAAGATAACCGTGTCCAAATCTGAACTGATGATGACTCTGCCACTTGTGAGCGGTTCTTATAAAACTTATCTACACACATTGCAAATGGCGTTGAAGATTCACACATGATGAGAAAGTTGCCTTTAAAATGCTCGTGTGTTGTTATCAGACGTCATGTGGCCAACAGTCGCTTTTAAAAATAAAACGTCTGCGCGTCATATTAACAATGACAGCTAAATTGAGTAATAGTCAGAACAATTGAAGGTTGGATTTCAGCAAAGCTTATGGAATTACCCAAATTCAAAGTTTATTCCAATGGGAAAATAAGCAGATGAGTGAAAAAAAAATTGGTAAAAAAAACAAAACCGAAGAAGCCAGCAGTGGAAAGTAATGAGCAGAAGATGGTGGAGATCCTACTGAGTGACTTTAAACCCGTTAAACCCTCCACAGATTGCACCAGTGTTTTGACAATGGCCAGTAAACTATCTAAATTGCAGTGTTTTTAGCGTC
The DNA here is from genome assembly GCF_002775205.1 of Xiphophorus maculatus. Taxonomy (NCBI): domain Eukaryota; kingdom Metazoa; phylum Chordata; class Actinopteri; order Cyprinodontiformes; family Poeciliidae; genus Xiphophorus; species Xiphophorus maculatus. The sequence continues at coordinate 27,868,830 of NC_036446.1, read as the reverse complement.
CGTCTTTCTCCGCTGCGCTGGGTAGCGAGGCGTGAGGCTGTCAGCCTTGTCAAACGGCCTTTCTCTCCGGGCGCGCGGCTGCTATCATCATCACTGGCCTTTCAGACGCCAAACTTTGTCCCTTTATCTCCGATTGTGCCTCTCCCTCACTATCCCGCTGAAATTACCCTTTCATTTTGTTGTGCCATAAAATTACAGCCTGGTGAAGATTGGCAGTGTTTTTCAGCAGAAGGAAAGGGGCAAATCAATGTTTTTGTTGAGACGGTGTGTGTGTGTGTGTGGGTGTGTGTGTGTGCGCGTCGTCAGAACATCAGAATGCACTGATGTGTGATCGATGTGCCATTGTTGGTGTGTGTGTATGTAAGTGTGTCTCAGAGCTATCACTGAGGATAATAGGACTCTTGGTAATGCCAGGCTACAGGGGCAAAGACCCCTGTTTTACTGGACACTTTTAGATTTTTTTCAATCAGTACGAGGAAAATAGCAAAGTGGTACAGGAGGTGAGGACCTGCGCTGGGTCAAAGGAGTAAGGGGGGGGTGGGGGGTGGGTGGGGGGGGGGGGTGTTTTAGTTGGTGTCTGTGCAGAAGCCGGCACATTCACTGCAAACCTTACCTGTGATTTATTTATTTTTTTTAAAACTTTGTGTCAAAGTTGAACCTCGCTCTATCTTTTTTAAAAAAGAAAAGAAAACACACACACACCAGGAAGTTTTTCATGATTTTCGACAGCCGCCTTGAACAGGGTTCATACCGCTTTAATATTTTCCAAATTTTTTCACGCCACATCTGAAGCTTTCAGTGAATTATAAATAGCCAGCTACCTTGGTAGTGTGTGATTTATTACAGGCTACACACTGCACTGTTTAAAAAAAGAGGAACGATTTCATAAGGGCACTTTTTGTCCACAGGGAAAAAGGGGACAGCTGTTCTAGCTCTAGCACCACCTAGTGGCTGCCTGTGCACATCCTTAGAGTTGGGATATAATGTGATGGACCAAAACAAAGTAATGCATCATTATAATTATAGCGTGAAAGGAAAGTCATAAATGGTATTGAAAAGTTTTTGATGAAAAATCAGAAAAGTGTCATCTGTATATTTAGTCTTCTTAGTCCATTTTGCGCTAAACCAATTACAGAAGTAAACTTAAATAGCAAATTAAGTCCACTTAATGAATTTTTAATCTCAGTAAGAAGGCAGCTGTTGTGTTAAGCCCACAAAGAACAACCATCACCATGAAGACCAAGGAGCCACAGCACTGAGGATCGTTGTGGAAGTTCTGGAGAAGTTTAAAAATCACTGTTTAGTCTATCATAGCTTCACAACCCCTGATGTAGCCTAAACTGAGAGGCCTAGCAAGGAGCCATTAATCAAGAGGCTCACTGTAACCCTGTAGGAACTGTACAGATCCACTGCTGACAATATGTCGGCATATATTCCACACATCTGGGCGTTATGGAAGAGTGGAAAGTAGCAAAAATGTTAGAGAAGGAGCTCTCGCCAGATCGAAACGCAAATGAGCTTTTTGCCCTTTGTGCAAATTATGCTTAGAGGAAAACTAATATGGCACATCACAATAAATATCCCTGCAGGAAAACACGGTGGTGGCAGCATCATGCCGTGGGAAAGTGAGTCACTTTAAAGAGAAAACGGAGAGTGCGAAAAAGATGTAAGAGTTGTGGAAGAGAATATTGAATCGTGGTAAAATCTGGAGACTGAAACTACGAATGAAAATCGCTTTCTTCGTGTTGATGTTCACAGTTTTGACTTTCGTTTTTTTTAAAACGACACAAAAAGCACAATATAAAATTGGTTCATTCAAAAAGTCATTCAATCTGATTGGCATTAGCTTAAAATTACAGATTACTCGAAAGATGAGAAGGAATTTCGTTCATAATGGTACTTTTTCTTCATCAAACTAAAGAACGGTTTGAGTTTAAGACTTCAAAATGTTTCCAAAACATTACTAATAATTATTACCGTGAGTTTTGCATCACAGCCCAATGCGCTCTCATTTTAAAACCCTCGCAGGAGAACAGCCTTTTTTCAGTGCTTTGTTTGTTTTCCATCGACACTCTTTGAGAGACGGCACTTATCGTTTCCAATCGGCCTGCTTCCTCCCGTTAACTCTCCGTGCGGTCAATTAATAACCAGAATCGATATTTGCATGTTTGAGTAAGAAGCGGCAGGGCGAAGGCGCACATTTCTGACGGCGCCATCTCGTTATCGCTCGTCTTCGTTGACATTTTTGCTCCGCTGATACCAGCTCTTCCTCTTCCTCGTCCTCCTCCTCGTTGGCTGGAGGGTCAGGACAAACACGGTGTCCAGTTTGCACACACAATCTGAATGCCGTCTATTGAGTAGAGCAAACAATCCTTCTTTTGTAGATTCTGCCTTTTTTTTATGTATCTTCAGGATCCTGATTTGTAGTCTTGTGGACTATGATGATCAAATATAGTCTGTCAGTTATTGCTATGCATCTTAAATTTGAATTAGTAGGTTTTATATACACATACAGGTGCATCCCAATAAAGTAGAATTAAAAAAATGTATTTATATCACGTACTTAGCTAAAAATAAGACTAATACATTTCATAGATGCACTATATACATGTTTATTTCCTTTATTAAGCTGATAAAAAACCAAAATTACTATAAAAATAAAAACATGTAAGACAAATTAAAGAGAGTTTTATTACAAAATGCTGCCTAGTGAAAAGCAGTAGGAGTGAACAGTTTTCTGATCAATTGAAAACAGTGATTTATGAATATTAAGTGAGGTGTCTTATTTATGTTTTTCCAGTATGCTGATGTGCAAAGCCCAGATTGAAAATCTGTATTTTTATGACACTTGTCTTTAGAAAGAGGCATGAAGTTGTCTTTAACATCCTGATAGACAGCCGTGTTAACTTTGGGCTTCAGTTTAAAAGAATAAAAATAAAATGAATTAAAAACTAAAAAGTGGACCAACACCAGCCAATAACTTGGGTCTCCAATCAATACTGACTGTGGAAACTTCAAATATCTTGAATTTTTAGTCAACTGTGCCTTCACATTTCCAAATAAAATGCGAAAATTACTTTAATCTGGGGGGAAACAAAGGACTTTGGCGCTCCGAGCATTAGTCCAGTGCTTTTTGAGCCAGGGTAAAAGGTTCCTGATGTCATTTCCTGTTCAGGACTCTCTTAACACAGCACATGTTCTGGATGAGTCCCAGAGTGTGGAGGCTCTGACTTGCTGCTGAAGGCCTCAGGGCTGTCGTTATCGCTGGTTGTTATGAAACATTTTCAAACAAACTTTTTTCCTTCCACTCAATGTTCCATTATCATAATCAGACTCGGTACTCTTTGAACGGTTTCATTTTTTTTAGCTGTGACCTTTTGTGGAATACCCAACTCTCTACATGATGTTTGCGGAGACCAAAACATGACTATTCTTTAACAATTTTGCACCATAATCCCTTTTTGTTTGATTTTCTATGAATCTCAAATTTTCTAAGCTGAATTTTTTTCTCTTTCTTTTCAGTTTTTATTCACCGTAAACCAAAATGATCAAATTAAACAGAAATAAAGGCTTCAAATAGTATTTCCTTCTGTGTGCGTCGAGACTCTTGTACAAGTTTCACTTTTTGAACACTTTCTTCATATTCTCATTTATAGAGCTGTGATCCGAACAAAAGGCTAAAGGTGTAATATTCAGGTTTACTAATATCTGAGTATAATAATATGAGCAGGGAAACAAAAGTGTGTAAAAAAAATCTATCTTGTATGACTATATGCAGTAAGTTTTTATCTTATTTTGATCACTGACACCTGACTCAGTGAATCTTTTCTGCAATAATTATATAAAAACATCCATTTTCTTGTTTTGCTATGACTAAATGAGCAGACTTGATCTGCTGCTCATATGGGAAATTTTCTCGTCAGTATTTAATGTCTGTGATGAACAATTTTCATGACGCATTTACCTTGTCCTGGTCTCTACTAGCAACTTCCTATAACAATAATAATAATAAAAAAATTATGTCCATTATCACGAATCTACTGCTTATAAAAGAAATGTCATCTTTGCACAGGCATGAATTTTTCCATTGAAAATATATATTTTACATCGTGTTCAGTTTCGATACTTTAATGTTTCACAGATTCTATGATTGTATTTTTTTAAATTGCTGACGTTCGAATAACTAAAGCAGACGGGGAAGCAAGGTAACGTTGCTGCAGACAGACAAACAAAATTACTGAGCAAAATCCACCCATCAACTCCTAATCCAGCCAGTATTTTTACATCGGCGGCTTCATTTCTCGCGCTGCACCTTAAAATATGCCTTAACAAATCTCTCGACAGCGCTGGCATGCTCTGTTGTCTGAAAGCTTTTTGGATCCATACCAACTCCTTTTCACCAACGTATAAGGGAAGAGGGTGACCTTTATGGCTTTTGAATGGCGTACGGCAACCGAGACGTGTTCACCCGCCGCGCGCGCCCTTTGTCGCGGCCCGGCCTGCCTGGGCTGCAAAGTCCAGAAGCATCTGATATTTTTAACAAAAGAGCGGCGAGATAATGCGGAGGGCACTCACCGCCGGAGACGCGAGGAAGGAGGCAGTGGGAGAGGCGAGCAGCGAGGTGCCATCAGTGGAGAGAAATGGGAGTGAAAAGGATGAGAACCTAGAAACGAAAATCAATACAAGAAGGCAGGAAGGCATAAGAACTGGGGAAGGGGCGGGCGGGGTGTTGTGGGGCGCAGTAATAGAATAGACTAAAGATAAATAATGAGGACAGGAGGAAAGGAAAAGAAATAAGAGAGGAGAGCAGAAAGAAGGAGACAAGGAAAAATGACGGCAGAATCAAATCAGAGGATATATTTGTTATGTGAGGCTGTCCTTACCATCAATAAAGTTTGAAAATAAAGAAAATTGCTCTGATGGCTGAGAAGTGACCCAGTCCCTTGTATTATTTTTGTGCTTCCAGAAGACATGAACTTTTGGAAAACACTGAGCTTCTTAAAAATGTGACCTGGTACTTCTTAAAAAGTTGCCGATAAAAACTGATGTCAGAAAATGATCTTTTATATATAATATATAAATACATCTGCTGAGATGATTGTACAAACTATTTCTCAGTCCAACGCCGCTAACAGCGTTGGTGTCGGGGTCCTGAGGTTTGTCAGCTGTTCTCCACCAGAGGGAGCCGGAGACCTTCTGAGGGTGTGAGTCGGCGTCTGCACACCTGTCCTCCATCTACTCATTTGGAGGCATATAAATGGAGGAGGATGCTGACACTTCTCTGCCAGAGTGTTAGCCTGTAATGGTACCGGCTTACCTTGAGCTACTTCTACTAGGATTTGTCCCCCAGATTCTGACCCTTCTTGTCTCTCTGTTCCCAGCTACCCTGGTCTGGAGCTATCTGGTCATCAGTCGCCCTCGAGACGGAATCCTCACCGCCTTGAGCCTTACCTGTCCGTCCTCCGCCACCGCCGCCTCTGATTTCGACCCTCAACCCGCTGACCAGCCTCTATACCCTCAAGGTCCTCTCCCGGTCCAATACTCCCCCCCGAACAGGTATATCCTCAACCTCCACCAAACGTCAAATTTCCTGGGTCCTGACTAATCATCTCTGTCCTCCCCTAGTTGCCCTGAGATCTGCCAGACGAACTGGGATCCTGATTCCTTTTGTTTGAGTTCACTGTAAATAAATCTCACTATTGTATTTCCTGTCTCTGGAGTGTTTCTGCATGTGGGTTAGAAAACTCGCCACCAACATGACAGAACACTCTGGCCAACAACCTAGCCCCGCAGAGTCACTCCGAAGGGCTTTGGAGCAGCAGCATGTTCTCATTCAAAACCACGACGCCGCCTTACAAGAGCTGAGTAAACGCCAAGCCGAGACGAACCGCACTCTGCAAGAGATCGCAGGTTTTTTGCAAAGATCCAGTTCTCAGGCATCCGCTGCTGCTGCAGCTCCTGCTGCCGATCCGGCTCCCGCCTCGGATCCGAATCCACCTTCCAGGTCAGAGAATACAGTCCACTCCACAGTTTCTGATTTCCGCCCATCCCTGCCTGAGAGATTCTCAGGTGAAGCAAGTAAGTTTAAAGGTTTTTGGTTTCAATGCTCCATAATTTTCAATCACTCTCCTCAGAGCTTCTCTCAGGATGGTAGAAAAATTTCTTTTATTCTATCACACCTGTCTGGTAAAGCATTGGAGTGGGCAGAAGCCAAATACTCTTCCACAGTGGATTATGGTTGTACTTTTGACGAGTTTATAAAGGAGTTTAAGCAAGCATTCAACCAAGATACAGATAAGACCGCAGATTCCCGTGGTTTGTTAGAAATCAAGCAAGGTAACCGGACGGTGGCTGATTTCGCTATTGAGTTCCGGATTAAAGCGGCTGCTTCAGGCTGGGGGCAAACGGCGCTTAAGAGTGCCTATTTTCACTCTCTAAACGAATCTATAAAAGACGGGTTGGCAACATTAGATGAACCGAACACTTTGGAAGATCTGATACGACTGACTATCCGTTTAGATAACCGGCTGCGGGCCAGATCCAATGCAAAATCCAAGAGCCGCATTTTCCCGGTCACAATGCTACCTGAAAGATCTAATGATGCCGTTTCCTCATCCACAGTTCTCACTGAAGCCGAGCCAATGCAGATCGGTCACACCCGACTCACGCCAGAAGAAAGGCAAAGGAGGTTCAAAGAAAACCTCTGCTTATACTGTGGTGAACCCGGACATTTTGTTACCACCTGTCCCACTAAGTTAAAAGCAGGGGTCCGCCAGAGGAAATGAGGAGACTGGCGGACCATCTCCAAACAGAAAATTCTCCTCGTCTCCTGTTACCAGCAACTTTGTTTAATAATAATCAGTCTCTCACTCTGTCAGCCATGATTGACTCAGGTTGTGAGAGAAATCTAATTGGCTCCGATTTGGTCAAACAATTAGATATCGAAACTACTCTGTTGACTAACCCCCTGAGAGTTACGGCATTGGATGGTAAACAACTACCTCACATAACTCACCAGACCAGACCCCTAGACCTCTTAATTTCTGGGAATCATAGGGAAACGATATCATTTTTTGTTTTTCCTGCTGCTAGCTCCCCTGTAGTTCTGGGTTTTGATTGGCTTCAACTCCACAATCCCCATATCAACTGGTCTAAGAAACATGTGGAGTCCTGGTCCATTTCCTGTCATTGCTCCTGCCTCCGCTCAGCCGCCCCTCCGAGTCAGTCACCGGCAAACCGTCAGGAGGTTGATCCACCCGACCTCGCTGCCATTCCACCAGATTATCATGATTTGGCTCCAGTATTCAGTAAATCTAGTGCTCTTTCTCTCCCTCCGCACCGCCCTTATGACTGCGCCATCGATCTCCTCCCTGGAGCGCCACTGCCTAACAGTCGGCTTTATAATATCTCCAAACCGGAGAGGGAGACCATGGAGAATTATATCAACGAGTCTCTTGCGGCAGGAATCATCCGACCATCATCGTCTCCACTCGGATCGGGTTTTTTCTTTGTAAGTAAAAAAGACGGCTCTCTGCGGCCCTGTATTGATTACCGGGGGCTAAACCAAATAACAATCAAGAACAAATACCCGCTGCCTCTATTAGCTTCGGCTTTCGAACCGGTTCAGGATGCCACAGTTTTCACCAAGTTAGACTTAAGAAACGCTTACCACCTTCTCAGAATCCGCGAAGGAGACGAGTGGAAAACAGCTTTCAAAACACCCCTGGGACATTTTGAGTATCTTGTCATGCCTTTCGGTTTGTCTAATGCACCGGCTTGTTTCCAGGCGCTAGTTAATGACGTTTTGAGGGATTTTTTAAATGTGTTTGTGTTCGTCTACCTTGATGACATCTTGATATATTCCAGGACCATCTCTGAACATCGGAGACATGTTCGCTTAGTCCTTCAGCGACTTTTGGAAAATAAGCTGTTCGTCAAAGCTGAGAAATGCGAGTTTCATTGCTCATCAGTTACCTTTCTGGGCTTCGTGCTCGAGGGCGGGCAGGTGAGACCATCAGAGGACAAGATCCAGGCGGTTTTGGACTGGCCCACTCCAGAAAACAGGAAACAACTCCAAAGGTTTCTGGGGTTTGCCAATTTCTATCGAAGGTTCATCAGAAATTACAGTCAAACAGCCCTTCCTCTGACAGCGTTAACTTCAGTTAAGAAGACGTTTCACTGGCCACCTGAGGCTGAAGCGGCATTCAAGAAACTCAAAACTCTGTTTTCTAGCGCACCCATCCTCATTCAACCTGACCCCTCCAAACAGTTCATCCTGGAGGTGGATGCATCTGACTCAGGGGTGGGAGCCGTACTTTCTCAAAGTTCTGAATCTGACCAGAAAACTCATCCTTGTGCGTTTTTCTCCCGCAGACTCACCCCAGCTGAACGGAACTACGACGTTGGTGATAGAGAGCTCCTCGCCATTAAATTGGCTTTGGAGGAATGGCGGCATTGGCTGGAGGGCGCCGAGCATCCCATTTTGGTATGGACAGATCACAAAAACCTCTCCTACATTCAATCCGCCAAAAGATCAAACCCCCGTCAGTCCCGCTGGTCATTATTCTTCTCCCGATTCAATCTGACCATTTCATACCGCCCGGGGTCAAAGAACATAAAACCAGATGCTCTGTCCCGTCTTCACGCCTCTGATGAACCTGAGACACCAGCTGCCATCTTACCTGCTAGTTGTACTGTAGCCACAGTCTCCTGGGAGGCTTCAGATCTAATTAAACAAGCTCAGACCTCTGAACCAGACCCTGGCACAGGCCCGCCTAATAGGACATATGTTCCTTCTGCAGTGAGGGCTAGATTAATTCATTGGATGCATACCACGAAGTTTTCAGCTCATCCTGGGGTCAGTAGAACTGTGGCCCTGATTTCCCGTCGGTTCTGGTGGCCATCACTTCATAAAGACATAAAAGAGTTTGTCCTAGCCTGTCCTGTTTGTGCCCGGAATAAATCATCTCATCAGCCTCCCTCAGGTCTGCTTCATCCATTGCCTATTCCCAAACGCCCATGGTCACACATCGCTATAGATTTTGTGACGGGGTTACCTGCGTCCAAGGGCATGACCACCATACTCACTGTCATTGATCGATTTTCAAAAGCCTGTCATCTCATTCCACTTAGGAAACTTCCCACAGCCCTTCAGACCGCTCAGCTGCTGGTGAAGCACGTTTTCAAACTGCACGGAATCCCACAGGAGATACTTTCTGACAGAGGTCCACAGTTCACCGCCCAGGTATGGAAACATTTTTGTGCTGCCCTAGAAGCGAAGGTCTGTCTAACTTCTGGTTACCACCCCCAGTCAAACGGTCAAACTGAGCGAATGAATCAAGAGCTGGAGTCCACGCTCAGATGCATCACTTCCTCCAACCCCTCTGACTGGAGTCAGTTTCTGCATTGGGTGGAGTATGCACATAATGCTCACGTTTCATCTGCTACTGGTCTGTCCCCTTTTGAAGTCTCGCTAGGATACCAACCTCCACTGTTTCCGGCCGATGAGAAGGAAATTTCGGTCACTTCGGTCCAGCATCACATCCGCCGCTGCCGCTCAATCTGGAAAGACACAGTAGCAGCTCTGAATCGTTCATCTGATCGAAACCGGCGATTCGCGGATCGAAGACGACGCCCAGCCCCCACCTACTCGCCGGGACAGCAGGTTTGGCTGTCCACCAGGGACATTCCATTGAAGTCCATGTCTCGAAAGCTGTCTCCCCGTTTCATTGGCCCATATAAAATTGAGTCGGTTGTCAGTCCTTCTGCTGTACGTTTACGTCTGCCTCCCTCTCTCCGGATTCATCCCACATTCCACGTCTCCCAGGTTAAGCCCGTCCTGACCAGTCCACTGTGCCCTCCTTCCGACCCCCCTCCTCCCCCCCGTGAGATAGATGGGCACCCAGCCTACACTGTTCGCCGGGTCGTGGACTCCCGTCGTCGGGGCCGGGGCTGGCAATACCTGGTCGACTGGGAGGGCTACGGCCCGGAGGACCGGATGTGGGTTCCGGGTTCTTTTATTTTGGATCCTTCCTTGATTTCAGACTATCGTTCGTCTCTGCCCTCCTGTTCGTTTGGACCGCCGGGTGGCGGTCGTTGAGGGAGGGGTACTGTCGGGGTCCTGAGGTTTGTCAGCTGTTCTCCACCAGAGGGAGCCGGAGACCTTCTGAGGGTGTGAGTCGGCGTCTGCACACCTGTCCTCCATCTACTCATTTGGAGGCATATAAATGGAGGAGGATGCTGACACTTCTCTGCCAGAGTGTTAGCCTGTAATGGTACCGGCTTACCTTGAGCTACTTCTACTAGGATTTGTCCCCCAGATTCTGACCCTTCTTGTCTCTCTGTTCCCAGCTACCCTGGTCTGGAGCTATCTGGTCATCAGTCGCCCTCGAGACGGAATCCTCACCGCCTTGAGCCTTACCTGTCCGTCCTCCGCCACCGCCGCCTCTGATTTCGACCCTCAACCCGCTGACCAGCCTCTATACCCTCAAGGTCCTCTCCCGGTCCAATACTCCCCCCCGAACAGGTATATCCTCAACCTCCACCAAACGTCAAATTTCCTGGGTCCTGACTAATCATCTCTGTCCTCCCCTAGTTGCCCTGAGATCTGCCAGACGAACTGGGATCCTGATTCCTTTTGTTTGAGTTCACTGTAAATAAATCTCACTATTGTATTTCCTGTCTCTGGAGTGTTTCTGCATGTGGGTTAGAAAACTCGCCACCAACATGACAGTTGGACTAAGTTAGACGCTTAATGAAGGAACGTTGTTGCGATGACTTTCTGGTGGCGGAGTGTTGGAAATTGTTGAATCTTAAAGAGACGGAGGCCCAGTTTCAAGGAGTCAAATTACGAAGTCAGATTTCTTTTACATTATGTTTACATATATAGCATTCTCATAAGAACTGAAGGTAACATAGTTATTTCATTTTGCTGCAAAATGACACTATTTGCCTGTAAAATGCATAATACTTCTGCTTTAAAGCAATCTGGACTTCTTGAACTGGAGGGAGAGGAAAGAAGACAAACATCACGGTTGGTTGTAGATGAGCGTAACATTTCCACAAACATTTGGTTCACTCAGTCGTCTCAGAACAGGCCAAGCCAGGGTCTGTCTTCGAAATATAAGAAAATAAATACGAATCCAGGCAGGAGACAAAACAAGAAACAGACTTACAGCAAAAGCACCGGTAAAATGAACTGAAATCAAGCCGTGATGCCCAAAACGTTAATATGAGAGGCTGGCAGCAACTACAAGACACATTTAGGACATGTCTCCTAAATGTGAAGCTAAGCAGCTCATTTCTGACCGTAAACATGACACCAAATGGTCTTGAATACAGAATGAAGAGCATGACTCTGAATTAATGAGGAAAGAATGTAGAAGCAGCAAATCAAATAGCCATGCAAATGTCAAAAAGAGACACTAAACATTAAAAGTAAAAAAAAAAACACACTACATATTTCTTTAAGAGGAGAAAAATGATTAGAATGAGCTAAAAATAAGTTATATTCCACACAAAACGGCAAATAAAAAGTCAGCAACTGACTTTCTGGTGAAGAACTGGAAAGTCGGTCGCTGGGATGTAAAATACCGAAAACCATTCAACAAATAATTTTTGTTCTGAATCTGTTTTCATGTGTGGACATCCTCACAGACAAGTAAAACATTTCCCTTGTCTTAAGTATGAACATTTTCTCCCCTCTAAGATGAATAAACACTTCACCCTGCGGTGCCACCGAATCGTCCTGCGGAGCCGGTTCGCTCTCACGTCGGCCCTGAAATCCGTTTAGGCGCGAATCTATTTGTTTGCGAGCGCTTGCTCGTGCGCGGAGAGCATTCGTGTAAAAGAAGGAGTTTAATTGTATTTGGAGACAAAGATGATGGACCTGAGCGTTCGGACTATTGATATGCTTCTGTGCATGTGTGAACACGGCATCCCATCACGCCCCCGAGATATTTCAATACATCCATCGATCAGCTTCAGCAACACCCAGATCAGATGATGGCAGGATGGATTACAGGAAGCATGCGTGTGTGTGTGTGTGCGGGGCGGGGGGTGTTTGAGGATCACCTAAGAGGAGTTGGAGACTAAATCGTCTGGTTCTGTGGATGAATAACAAAACATTAAGATGGAAAATAAAGATGAATTGTGCATAAATGATGTTTTTTGAGATGAAGGTTGTTTTTTTTATAGCTGCTCTTCAAATCTCCAATGAGAGAGGATACTTCAGCAGCACACTGTGCAATCCTCTGGATGGAGGCCAAGCAGGAAAAAGAGGCTGGCAGCAATTACAGACACACACACGCACACACACACACACACACACTGATTACACAGCACCAAGAGCACAGAGCGGTGAGGCCAGTTCCATCTGTGATTCTTCAAAGAGTTTGGCTGATATTGATTTGGTGCCAAGGTTAGCAGCTCATTCAGGCAGAGTGGAGCTTTCAGGAGCAGCTGGAAGGAGCTGAGACCACAGCCGGAGACGGAGGCTGAGACCTTGAGCTGAAACACACAGCAGCAATCCTCTGTTGGGGCTAACAATGTCTCAGAGCGCATCATTGCAATCGCGGCGTGGACAAAGACAAATAAACACGCATACATGCGTGCGCTCTCCCTCTCGCGGTCGTGAGCGTGCTGCGTTGAATGCAGAGTGGGAGAGAGGCTAAAGGAGTGTGAGAGGAAGGGAGGAGGCGTTCTGTGTGTGTGTTTGTTGTGGAGAGGCAGAGGATTAGTCGTGTTTTTGAGAGGGTGATTCAGGTTCATCAATTCAACTCCTACAGTCCCGGACCACGGGACCTCTGGGGTTGGGTTTTCCAACCTCTGCTGCCGGTGTGTGTGTGTGTGTCTGTGTGCTGCTTTGTTGTATTTTAAATACTGACATGAATCATTTTGATGGAATCTAAATTGGCGCTCAGGTGTAATGAGGCCTGTTCCCCTACAACCCGTCGCTCATACAACAAGTAAAGACTTTAAAACACACTGCTAGCCTGTAAAGGTGGGAAACATCAGCAGGCGGGGGTTGCGATGTGAAACGAGATAAGAATAAAAGGCTGAAAGATTGACAAAGTTATAATTTTTTGATTTTGGAAAGACAAACATTTGTCCTTTGCAATCAAGATTGAGTCTGTTGCAGAGGTAGGCATATTGATCCAAGATATTGATAATATCGATACCAGCATTTTAGGCCCAATAACTGAGTTTTTCTACACCCACACCCCCACACATACAGTATGCCTGGCCTGGCCAAAAAAAAAGTCGCCTCCTGGATTTAACTAAGCAAATAGGTACAAGCCTCCTATTGGATAAGTACTGCATAGGAGATTATCTAGAGAGTGTGACCATTTTTTGGTGGCGACTTTTTTTTTTGGCCAGGCAGTGTATATATATATATATATATATATATTGTGTGTGTGTGTGTGTGTGTGTGTTGTAGTTTTCAGCTGTACTTCAAAAAGAGTTTGCTTTGATTTGCTCTAAAATGATTATTTGCGTCACTTTGTTTATTTAGGGAAAATACGCACACAAATTTGTTTAGGTTCTTATATTGTTTCTGTTTATCATACTGTAGAAAATTGTATATTTTAAAAATGAGTAAACAGTGCAAACGATTGCCCAAATGCCAGTATTTAAACACTTACTGATGATGTTGGCATATGTGATGGTGTAGCCTGAGGAAGGATCTCCTATAACTCTATATCTTTGTGCACTTAAGATGCATTCAATGCCGCTTCTTTAATGTTGAACGACATATTTGCAAACCAAGTCTGCTTCTTCTGATTGCAGAGGAAAAACCAGATGACCAAAGTGATGTTCATGATTTGAATAATTAATTTGAGTTTGCTACATTTTAAATTGGTTTTAATTTAGCAGATTTATTTATCTCTTAGAGCTGTAATTCGTACAAACTGTTTTACTAAGAATGTATTGATTATTACCTACTAAAATAAAATGCATAAAAATGACTGTATCCTTCGTATTGTTCACCTTCATGACAGTTTGGCTCACCTGTCCATCCTGCAAATCTTGTTTCGTAGCAGGAAACCAGTCAACTTAAATGACCAAAAATCAAACAGAAAGCAAGGATTTTGCCAAAACCTTACATGTTCTTTGGGGTGTATGAACATATCTGAGCCTGTGAGGTGGCATTTTTATCCTGCATAAATAAGAGAACTTCTCAAACAAGTAATAATAATAATAATAATAATAATAATAATAATAATAATAATAATAAACTATTCATGAGTCTTGTTTGTAGGAATCATGGCTGCTGAATGTTGTGTAGTGATTCTAACCTGATGGAAAGGTTAAAAAGAAAAAAAAAATCTGTAAAGGCTGAAAATCAATGTGACATTCATGCCTGTAATGGGTCCATGTAAAATTTCTAAACCAACTATGTGTCAAAATGTATGTTATGTTCAGTCTTTGGTTTAAAAAAAGAAAAAAAAAGTTGACTTTGAGAGGTTTTAGTATGACAGTCACAACAGCGTGTGTATCTGAGCGGCCTTACACACCCACGCACACCACCGCCTCTGCCGTCCTCATTCAGACTAATCCCCTCACAGACCCCTCGTGTTGCTCTTTGAACGGAGTACAAAGCATGTTCTGGGCTTAAAACAGCAGCACAAAGACACAAATAAAAAACCCGCTGAGACTTTTGACCTTTCGGCCGGGATTACAGTTTTCAAACAGCGTTCAAGGAATTCAGCTTTCGCATTCACACAGTTTTTCAAACGCGCTCGCCTCGTCCCTCACAAACTGAACAGTTCTCGGTTTTTCTTAAATACCACAAACATGCTGGCCTGAATGTGCCGTGTCTTAGGTTAATGCTGGAGTTCTGGTGCTGTTCGCTATTGAGGAATGCATAAGGTCAAGACCGACATTCTGCGTGTAAGTCCTTGGACACACAATGGCATTTTACTGAAAATGTTGCGGGTTTTTCTGCTGGTGTGTTGGATTAGTTTGTGCAACGATGCCTTTAAAGTTCAATGTTGGGTGTTTCTCTCGGCTCAGAGGAAAACCCAAGCAGACGAAGCAAACTAAACTTCAGGGTTGTTGTTGTTTTCTTTAGCACAATGAAAGAATGTACAGGTTATGTATACAAGTCAATTTAAAAATATAACTTTTATTCAAAAAACCAATATGATTTTTTTAAATTTTTGTTAAAACTAACAAATACTTGATACTGTCACTATGTTGAGACAGCATAAGAGGCCTGCTGTGAAGTGAACAAATATACTGCTCCGTCATAAACAACCAATCAGAGCGAGGAGGAGGGTCTTATCGCAGTTAATCAGTCCTGTGTACGCAGCGCTCACATTCTCCCCGTCAGCAGAGCCTGTTATGAATGCTAAGGCTAGTTAGCATGGCATTTGTTCACAGTTTTCCTGGAGCAGTACGTCGTCTCTCCGCCAATAGTACATTTACTGGAGCGTACACGAGCAGAGTGACAACGCTAAGACCCTCCTCCTGGCTCTGATTGGTTGTTTTTGACTGAGAGCACGAGAAGCTCGATTTTTATTATTTTTTTTCACAGATTATCTTTCTAGTGTTGCACTGTCATGACATGGCGACAGTTTTATCAAATATGTAGAAAAACATATTTATAAAAGTTGCATACTGCAGCTTTAATGTGCTAGGAAGGGTGTAAAAACTGAAATAGTGCCTGTTTCACAGGATTACATTTGAGAAGCTGGTATTGCATTAAATCAGTTGTGTACAGGTACAATCCCGGGATTCACTGAATCCAAGTCTGTCTTTTTCTGCCTGAGGTGGCGCTTTTAACTGCTCCTTCCTCTTGTCTTCATTAACACCCGCTTGTTCCTGGTCAGGAGTCACAAAGGGGCTGGCACCCACCTCTAGAGGCCTTTAAGAGAGAGGAAGGTACATGTTGGACAAGGTCGTCAACCCCTCACTGAGACACGCAGGACAAATTATCCATGCACACACACAAACACTTACACTGAAGGGCTTCTTAGAAAACTCATTCATCAGAGTTGAAGGAAAACACTCTTGCATATCCTTCCCACGCACTGTCTGCTTTTATATTTTCTTCCTTTTCTAACATAGCTGATTGGTTTGGAGGCGGCGTCTTGACATGTATCGATCCTCTTCGGGAGACCTAACCAGCTCCGGAGATGGTCACGTTTCTGAAGTTTCCTTTGTTGAAAACCACAGTAAGAGTTGAAGGCTTGACGCTGAAAGCACAGGGCCTGAAGTTGCCCGACTTATTTTCCTGAGGCCATAATTCACGGTTTTCACTTTTGTTTCTTGTTGACCCGAGCACTGCTACCGCACATTCCGGAAACCTGTTGAATAATATTTCTACAAGAAAATCTTAAAAGTTTAAAACAGTCTGTAGAGCTCGTACATTTTCTCCAGTAGCTATTAAGCATCACACAGTGCTGGTGAAAAGTCTGCATGCAATTATTACAGGCAACAATGTTCATATTACTAGATGCTTTTAATGATATTGATAATGGCTGGATAGATGGGTGGATTTGAACCAAACTTCATATTTTAATATGCAAAAGAGTGAAATTGTCATATTTTCCCCATTAGCATAGTAAAAATTATAATAAGGGTGAATGGAAGTCCTGCCCTGCGACAGACTGGCGACCTGTCCAGGGTGTACCCCGCCTCTCGCCCGGAACGTAGCTGGAGATGGGCACCAGCAACCCTCCCGACCCCATTAGGGACAAGGGTGAACAGAAAATGGATGGATGGATGGATGGATGAATGGAAGTCCACCAGTAAGTCATAGATAAACTGTCTATTTTTTTTGTAACCAACAACAAGCATCCAGCTTAAATTTTCTGGGTATTTCAGTCTCGTCTTGACAGATCGATGTGGTTCCCTGGCACAGAACCAGCTTTTCAACATGTTCCACAACCTTCTGATAGAATTGAGGTTAAGCTTATTGTTAGCTGGATGTATCTGTGCCAGCTCTTAAGCATACTTCACATATTTTCAACTTGGTGGTCGATTCCTGAATGTTGAAGATTGTTTTTGCTTTATGCATCGATTAATGTTCACTCTATCCATTTCAAAACTGTTGACGTCTGGTCGGGATCTGTGTTCAGATTAGAAGGCGCGATTTGTTTTGATATTTGATTCATATAGCATTTATATAACAACTGGAGGTAACATAGTTACATGACTGTGCTATAAAACGGCACTATGAGCCTGGAAAACACGTACTACCGCCCCTTTAATATTTGCAGCTAAATATGACCAAAATATTTCTGAAGCTCACGCCAATGATGGATGTATGTTAACTTTTCACCAGAACTGATTTAAATATTCTACAACCTCATGTAGGATGATTTTTGTTTTGTTTTTGTTTTCTTTTGCAGACAGTGTAACAAATTCAGGTTCGAAAGGATCTTTTGCATCTTTTGCATTTGCAGTGACATATTTTCTCTAGTCGTTCACCGGATAGATAATTACCACTGAATCAGCTCCGGGCTTCTCTTGATTACATCACACACCCGCTACGCTGCTGCTCGGCTTTCGACGACGGTTTTTCATGCACACCGGTATTGATTAATCTGTCGAGCACACAAGGCATAACATACGGCGAATGCTGTTTTCAGGCATGAGCTTATGTTTAACTGGTGTTTCCCTACAAGCGCTTTCTTGTGGCTCAAGGAAAGACAGTGTGCTTTTCTCCCCCCCTCCCCCATTTTTTAAAAACCTGTAATAAAAATGCACTGAAAGAAACACTGACACAGGCAGTCATGTCGTGCCATGTGCGCTGCCCGAGGTGAGGATGGAGAGCCGACATCACAAAGCTGTGAAGGGACGACATTGTGCAGGTGACATGTTGTGCGACCGCGTGTGTGAGTGAAGGCAGAAGTCATCTGGTGATGATCCAGCCTCAGTAACGCCGCCGCTTGTCTTTCTTCTTCTGCAGCTCATCCCCAACCCCCCCCTAAAGCAGCTCACCCAAACACACACACGCACATTTTCTTCTCACTCCTGCTTGGTCGTTTACGCCTCTGCAAATCAATATGTG
Source organism: Xiphophorus maculatus (assembly GCF_002775205.1). Taxonomy (NCBI): domain Eukaryota; kingdom Metazoa; phylum Chordata; class Actinopteri; order Cyprinodontiformes; family Poeciliidae; genus Xiphophorus; species Xiphophorus maculatus. The sequence continues at coordinate 27,850,811 of NC_036446.1, read as the reverse complement.
CAATTCGGGAGAAATACTGCATCACCATGACAACCAGGCCTCCCTTCCTATGAAAAGGAGAGCAGCAGACCACGCAGGCTGGTTTCTGACCCATAAGGCTCCCCTGGTCGTTGTCGTTTTACAACTTCAGATATATTTTGCTGCTAAGTTAGTAGTACGCCCTTACTTTCAAGCTGCTGCTTTGTTCTGTTCAACTGAACCGTCTGTCTCTACGCCACGATGACAGCATGACACAAGAAACGCATTTCTCAACTTTTTCCTTACGTGTTCATGTTCAAGGTGTTTTCACAATTCTCTTCTGAACTAAATCAGAAAATATGTACACTCTTAAAGGGGCAGTATAATGTGTTTTGCAGGAACGTAGTGCCATTTTACAGCATAATCATTTACCTTCAGTTGTTCTGAAAATGCTATATATCAACTATTACTTAAAAGAAATTTTACTTCCTGATGTAACACCTTGAAATTGGGCCTCTGTCTCTTTAAAAAAACTCCTGCTCTTTCTCAAACTCCGCCTTCAGGAAGTCATCACAATATGGCTCCTCTATTAACCCTTTAACAATGTTTCACCAGCGTTAAACTGAGAAGTAGCTCCTATAACGAGCTCATCAAATGCGCAGTTCCACCAGGTGTTTGCTAGTTGTTGTTGGCTAGTCTGAAGGAGCTGAGTGGCGGAGTCGTGGGGGAGGGCTCCTCTGTGAAGCTCAGAAACTGCGGCTCTGAGGAGGAGCTGCACCTTGAAGGTGGTGCCAGGTCCACCCGGGCGATTTGTGCAGCTGAATGGTTGCCATGGAGATTGAAGGATTTCTCAAACATTAATGAAAGAATCAAGGCAACACTCCAGGTACGTTTTTGATGAGGGAATAACACGACATGATGCAAAGCTCAAAAAAGTATATTTTACAAAACACTGCCCCTTCGAGATTCTTGTAGTCAATGTTCTCTTTGAAACCTTCTTTGTGCATTTTACAAAACCAAACGCTCTGCTCTGCTTCCCGTTGCTTTTTCGTTTCAGTGTATCGGTTGTACAGTTCAGGCCACCTGCCATCAGACGTGCCCATTAACTGCTGGCTTTTGTGAACTGGTGTCGAAACTGTTTGCTGTGGTGGTTGTCCATGGCAGACAGCTGAATTGTTTCAGTCAATCATCTGAGCTACATGGCAGGTTATCTATCTGGGCCACTTACTTGCAGAGCAGGCCTAATGGATAAAGACTTGTCTGGATTTTCTATTGAAAAAAACCCCCACTTAATTTAGAAACACTGTACCCTGGTAAAAACCAGCTCCTTGTTCTATGGTATGCTTCTTAGAGAGGGTCTCGACTCTTGGCTACTGAGAAACAATTGCTTTCTGAAGGCGTGGACTGTGTTAAGGTTTTAAACTTTATCCAACTTCTAACGTTTGCCCGTGAGGTATGTAATGCGCCAGCTCGTCGCTATGAAGCCCACTGTAAATTGACTGAAGAAAGAAGTGCAGAGCCAAACAAGATGGCTTTTTATATTGATTCTATATTTGGAAGTGTGGCCAGCATGGACTGAACGTCTTCGATCACTTCCTAATGCCATTGTTAGGCAGACTGGAATTCTAAACCACAGCAGAAAATCTACATCATCGTTCACAACTTCTCCTTCTGTTCACTAATTGGCCCAGTTGAAATTCAACCAACAGAATCCAAGTCAATGGAGGAAAGCCCAGACAGAGCTGGGATGTGACACTGTAAATGAGCAGAATTACACAGGAAGGCGATGACTAGGCTAAGACAGCTGTGTATGCAAGTACAACTCCAGATAAGGAACTGTGTAGGTATGGAATTAGTTCTGTTTTCTTTGTTCATCACCATCGATGTGGAACCCAACGCACGTGAAGGAATGTATTCCTTCATTAACAGGCCTTCATTGTCATATATGTACATATACTGTACATGCTTTCATTTTAATATACAAATAGACGGAAATATGTCCCAAATATGTCCTCTCTGAATATTAAAAAGCGTGCTTGTAGTAGTTGGTAAACTTTATAAAGTAGAGTAGAGAAGTAGCAATATCTAATGTGTAATGTTGTACAACATGTAGATGAATTAGGGTATTTTAAATGTAGCATCAATGTGCTGGGGAAAGGTTAAGACTTGGGCAATTCAGGCCTTACTTTAGCTAATTAGCATCAGCTAATGTTTATTGGCATTAGCACAGGCCCATTCACCAAAACTATGGCTCAACCAGAAAAAACTATAAAGTCACTCGCTTTACCTACTGATGCCATAAAGAGAGGATCATCTCTTCACGGGATTCCACAATCTGTCATTAACCTGCGTCACCATAGATTAAAAAAAAAGTGATTACATTTTAGATGGATTAACATCAGAACAAGTAAGTACATTAATTCATCATGCTACATGTGTTGTAACTCAGAATTTATTTATAATTCCATCCCATAAAAACTAAAGATTCCTGGCAAACACACAGTTGTTCTGTCACCTCCTGCTGGAGTTCCTTCCTTCCTTGCTTGGAATCGCTGTGCGGTCAGCGGCCGTATCGATACCCACAAAGCTGGACCTCTGACCACAGGCTCAACAGGAGTATCCATGGAAACCTAAAGTGGCTGATGAACTTGTCACTATCTTCAGGCTGAAAACAGTGCCAACGGTGTTGTTCAAACCTTATCCTCAGTATTCATAGAAATAACCAGTATATCTAAATTCCAACCCTTGGTCATGAGATGCGTCTCCTTCCTGTTTTCTGACAGTTTCACACACCCAACAGACTTGGTTCAAAATTATTAAGCTGCAATAAAAATAAAAAATAAAAATCCAGCAAATGTTTCTACTCTGCCATGAAATACAGCCAGAGTTCAGATGTTCTAGACTGAATTACATGCTACAAATTGCTTTCTGCAGAAGGATTCTTTATTCTCAAAAAGACATCAAGTGGGACCAAAGCAGATGGTCATCTTGTGTGTGACAGTAATTAATATTTAATCTTTAACAGGTTGGAGTATTTTGCTGCATTTTTCAGTCTACTGAATCCACATTTCCTTCATACTTTTAATAATTTACAGAGGGAAAAGAAATTACCTCTGTGCCCTTGTAAGATGTGGCTGTGAGTCGTTTTGACGGCTAGCCATTTGCCAGCAGGAAATACTGGAAATACTTTGGCCAGGAATACAAAAGGAAGCATCTCTGAACAATTCAGTTTAGCCTTGTGGTCAACCTGAATTTTATTTCCTTTTTTTACATTTTTTTCACTTGACATTGAGTTTTATAGTTGTGCTGCTTCTGAATGTTCCCAAAGGCTTCTTCACAAACTTTTTGAACTTTGCTCAAAATCACTTGACAACAGCAGTGCTTGCAGTCCTGAGGTAAACATATTCTTACATAAAGCCTTTGAGGTTACACTCAATGTTTATTTGCACATATATAGCTTGTGTGTCCTCAGTTAGGCAGTAGGTTCTAATGTGTCCAACGGTGTGAAGATAATTAGGCTGGCTGACAAGAAGGGAGTGATGGGGAGGGGGATCTGTGGTCTCTAAGGTGTCCACACATTCAGTCTCCTCCCAGGAGGCAAGCTGTCTCGCAAATATGTCAGGGCAGGGCAGTAGGATCTGTCTTCACATTAAACAGGATAATTTAATTTATAAGAAGAGACATGCTTGTGTCTTCTCCATAATTCATATTCTGATCATACTTCAGAGGACCTGGTAACGATGTGATTGAGCTCAAACAAAAAGGCACTTGTGTCCCCCTTGTTTGTCAAACCATTTATTAACAGGAGAAAGATATGGGCGTGTGTGTGTGTGTTGTTTTTGCTTTTGATACATTGCAAGGACCATTTTACCAACAAATACCGACACCGAGAGGACTGACTGCTTCTTATGGGACCGAAAGCCCGGGCTACATTAGAGGAAGTGCAGTTTTTCAGTTAAAGGTTTGATTTAAGACTGAGGTGTGAATTGAGTTTAAGTTTGGGTTAGAGATAGGGTTCAGGGTTAGGCTATAGAAATTAATAAAAAAATGAATGGAAGTCAATGCAAAGTCCTTGTGAGGATAGAAAGACGCACTGTGTGTGTGGGGGGGTGTGCGTGCCTGTGTGTGATCCCTGATGTATCTTCAAGGTTGGGGGCACCACGCTCCAAAGATCTGATGGACAGCAGCCATCAAAGGTGGAAACACATGTGACAGATAAGCAGCTAAAAATACACTCTCCCCTCTCATGCCATCATTCAGCCTCTTTGTCCCTCCTCTTTGTTTCTGCTCTTGTCTGTTTTAGAAACATACCAAATTATTTTTAAAAAGTGTTAAAGAAAATTTCTGAATTTAACATCAAACTGTTCACATTACGCAATAACCTAACATCATAGGACATGTACACTGAAAAAGCAAACTATTGTAATCAATAGTCTTGGATGGAAAATACGTAAGCTTAACCACTGAAAACACTAAAATGAATGCATTGTTAAACTATGCTAAGTCAATTAAATTAGTCAGGTTGAAAAGCTCTGTTGACAATAATTTGTTCGTCTTGTTACTCGGCCCTGAATAAAAGAAAAAAAAAGATATGGATTGCATAAATTCATACATCAATCCAGCAGCAGCAGCAAAGATAACAACCTAACATTAATCTACCTTCTAATCTTTTAAATTCAGGTAATTTGGTCATTCATTTCCAGGTCTTTCCATTTCAATTCTTTCCATCAATTTATGTTGAGCTCCATGGGATGAAAGAGTCTCTTTTAAAGATTCATTTTAAATTTTTGTTCATTTCAGTGTACACTCTATATTTAACAACTTGTCATTGATTGCCTTTATTTATGCGTCAGATGTCCCATTCCTCCTGCACTTTTTTTTTAAAACACAAAGTTGTGGGAATTTAACTGATGGGTTGCCTTTTATTAGGCTAGACTTTCATCAGCATTTCAGCGTATAAATGAATAAGTCTGAATAGCTAAGTGAACTAGCTCAGTTTCAACTAATTCAACATTTACTTTGTCAACTAAACTAGTTAAGATTTCATTAATGGCTTAGATAATGTTCATCATCTAGTGAAAAAAGATGTAAGTATATCTTGTTGTTGAGCTTTAAGAAGTCATTAAAACAGCAAGTCCTTTCTAACAAAGTTGTAGATTAATAGTTGCAACTGTCAATCACAGCTAAGATGTGATTGACCTCAGGGTTAAAACATTCAACTTGTTAGCAAGTCTGATTTAGCTTTGGCACTAAATCAACTACAATGGAAGCTGTAGGAGTGAGAAATAAGGCGGGAAAGTCAAAAAGTTTGTACACCCTTCTTGCTCTGACTACAGCTGGGAGCGACTGGGCACAAGTACTGGGCATCCTGTGAGTGCTGAGGCCACAGCAGAATCATTCGCCTTCTTTAAGTAAAAGTCTACTAATGTTTCTAGTCACACTAGGAAAAAAATGTCTGAATCTGTAGCTGGTTACTTTTTTGTACTATTTGCTAAAAATAGCAACAAAGTTGCCAAAATACCAACATTGATCTGAACCAATAACCAGTTAAATTTCAGAATTTCTAATAACTTTTTTGCTAAAAATATTGATTGTGCCTTCTAGTTCCATGTTCTCTTCGAGCTTGCATTGTGATGCCTTCTTTAGCCAACGGCTAACTATTTTATATATGTATATATAAACAAAACAACTCAATCGACAGCAAATTATGAAGGAATTTCAATGACATTCATGTTCATCACTAATAATTTTTCAAGACACTCTACATTTATCAAAAAAGAAAAAGATTCAATCAGAATTTTTTTTTTTTTGCAGTCACATAAATGTAAAATATTTTGAGTTTGGCTGATGATCTACACCTGCACTGACAGTCACACTTCCTCAGCCTCAGCCAGCACGTCCAGACCAGAATTATTTGGTTGATCATCAAAAGGAAATCAGGCTGGCACTGTGGGGGTAAAAAAAAAAAAAAATCAATGACAAAATCATCAAGGACATTCATGGACTATCACATTCTACACCCTGAAAGGAGCCAAAAGAGAAAAACTATGTGATTATCCTGCACTATTCAAAATGTGAGATGTGCTCTGTAATGATCAATACGTTATCATCTTCTTGTTGCTCTAATGCAGGAAGCATTACATATTTTAGCACTTAAATTCAGGAAGCACCTATTTGAGCGTATGCTTTCTTGTACAGGAGCCAGACGTAGGAAATGTAGCCAAGAACAGAGAAATAAAACTTATTATGACAGAAAAAAAAACCCCAATCCATCCCACATAAAATAAAGAAAGTTACCCCAAAGAAAAAAAGAAAAAAAAAAACACAACTGGAGATATATCAGCTTGTCAACTAGTTAGTAGATGTAGTAATTTTTATAGTGATCTTTATGTTCAGTTTTAATCCAAAGAAGTCTCAAACATTTGAAATGCATTGTAGCAGGCTCTGAAACTTTTAGATGCACAACTTAATAAAAGACACAATTGGTTGGAGTCTTCAAAGGTCAGTGGTTCTATAGCTGGAGACTCCTGCTTTGAATGTTCTACAGTAATTTAGTTTGAATTAATAGTTTTCTCATCCATCATCTTATATTTTGTCTGTTCAGTTCTTGTAATATATTCCTCAACATTTTTTTTTTATTTAATACTAATTAATACCTGGAATGTGGCTGCCAGTTGTACAAAACTCAAAGATTGTTCATGCTAAAGCCCCATGTACGTAGGTCATTTGTCGTCCACACAGGAGGTGGACGGACTTCCAACATCAGGTCCGTGGCCTTTTCCACCAGCTTTTGCTAAAGCTTACAAACCACAAGTTGTTGTTGTTTCCACCACATTTAGGTCTGGATTTGGCCCCGGCCCCAAAACACAATTATTGCTACGGGCGGGCTCATTGGGATTAACAACCAATCCCAAATTCTTTGTCATCAAATTAAAAAACAACTTTGAATTCAACACATTTCTACCAAATGTCAATATTACTAAGTTCCAGCAAATTCATGCCATAAGGCATGTATCTTAATAAAACGTTTAACTCAACACATGACTCGACTCTGGTGGCGCAGGCCTGCAGAGTGGAGCAGCAAACACTCTGCAGTTACGCTCTGAGTTACGCAGCAGAAGCACCGCAGCAGGTCCGACACACGCAGCACAGACGTTTTACACATGCCCACTGCTGTGATTGGCTGGTTATGGAATGGACGGGAAAGCTACTGTAAGTGAATTGGGTGTCTTCAATCTTGCCCAATCACTTAGAGCCTGTGCATCAGCGCATGTCATCCATCATGTAGACCAAAACATGCCCCAGACAAACAATGCATCAGCATTCTGTGGGACGGCAATGCTGCAGCTGCCAGGCTCGGACGCCGCAAGCGGTTTAGACCGGGCACGCCGTCTGGCACCAAAAAAATACAAATATAAAAAAAGAATTTCACAGCTGACAATTTCTATGTGGCTGAAGTCAAAGGTTACTTTTTTTCTTTTTTTTTGCAGTCTATCATAAACATTTTATGAGACTAGAGCATCATTTCATGAGTGGAACAGATGGGGTATCAGTGGGACAAGTGGGAGAATTCAAGGAAGCATGAAAACAAGGAAATAGAAACATTGAGTTTTGTAGAATGGGAAATGTGCAATGATCCCTGTGTGTGTGTGTGTGTGTGTGTGCGTGTGTGTGCGTGTGTGTGCGTGTGTGTGTGTGTGTGCGCGCACAAGTGTCACCTCTATACACTGACTCAGTGAGATGCAGGGGCTTGGAGAGGTGTTGTTGGAAAGGGGTCAGACTGGTAACAAACACGTCACTGTAGGACACTGGAGCTTATTACTGAATGCTTGACCTGCACCTCAGTACTTTCTCAGAGAGAAGAAGCCATCTACTGATGGCCTCAACTAATCCATAGATGGAGAGACTGTTTAATGGATTACTACCCCCACCACCCTTCTCTCATTGTCTCTGTACAAAGAAAAGCACATGCTCCCACACATATATAAGCGCTCGAACTCTCGTACTCTCACAACACCTGAAGATCCTCTTGGAAAAGAAAGTCAGGACAATGATCAATGGCGGTTCTGAGTGGTCGCTCATTTCCAAAGAGTCTGTCCTTGTTGGCTTTTGCTCCTATGGAAAGTGGAAATTAAAGATTTCAAATAAAATCTTTCAAGACTTTGAAAAACGCAAATCTATCATCCAGTACGTGCTCTCTGCTACGCTACACCAATGGAGGTTGTCGCGAATGCTAAAGCTAGTTAGCATGGCTACCAATAACGACAGATAAACAGTTTTCCTGGAAGGGTAAGTGGTTTCTCTGCTACTTGTACATTTAGCAACGCATGGATGAGGTTGACTGACAACACTAAGACACTCCTCATGGCTCTCCTCTGGATGCTTTTGCGGTGCATTTGTTCAGACGGCAATAGTAGCTCAAGACAGATGTGGAGGAGTTCGACCTTTTCACTTTACACTGCCGCAACATGGTGATAGTTTTAACAAATATGGGGGAAAAAAAACATATTTTTGCATAAGGAACATGTGATGCACAAATGGGAGGCATAAGATAAACTTGGTGTCCGCACTGGGCTATTTTCCCAGAACCATCCCCACCAAGGTCTGTCAGCTTCCTGCAATCTTTTGATAACCACATATGGCACAATTTTTTGACTCCTCACACACTGACACCGGAGGACCTCTGAAATGACCTTCTATCAGCCCCAGTTCACTCAAGCTACTTAAATATCCAAGACACCAAACAGAAGCAGTTTAGCGGCCAAGCCCTTACGTGTCAACTGGGCCGAGAGACGAACTGGAGCCCCATAATATGCAACCTCCCGCCCTATATCCACACACACACACACACGCGCACACACATACACACACACACACACACACACACACACACACACCGTCAGACAGAATATTCCCCTGAGCAATGCTATCGACAGGACAAACATCAAGGAGTCTCCCATGTCTCCTCTGTCTCCTCGGTGTGTCACAGCACACCCTCCTGACCTCGGGACTTCGGATCCGTCCTCACACCGTTGGTCGTATCAAACATTTAGAGGCTGCAGCTGCCATGACATCAAATGGCGCACACATGTACACGCGCACATAAAGGACACGCGTGTTGTAGGCGTTAGCCAAAACGGTACAGACAAGTCCTGTGCATGGGTACTAAAGTATAAATTCGTTTAACTGTGCAATGGATACCTTAGGAATGCTTACTTTATACTTTGCAAATATAATTCACAATTACAATTCATTAGAATCTAATTATCGAGATTTGAACTGCTATACCACTTTTTGACTAAAACACATTTCTTTGAGTTACTGCATTAAATCCCTCCGTCGTATCGGACTTTGCTGCATTAAAAGAGCTGTTTGACAATGTAATCCTATATTGGAGGAAAAGCACTCCCGCCCCCCTCATCTTCATTAGCCGCAGTTTGAATTCCTGCAGCCTCTCCGAGAGCGTGCCGGGCCTGGGGGGCGGAGGGGGAACCGTATCCTGCGCCGCGCCGAGGCAGACGGAGGTGGCGCCTCTGCAATTTCATTTTGTTTAAAAATACTCCTCAAATGTTGTTAGGGCTGCATTAAAGGATACTGTGTTAAAACAGGCAAGAGCGGAGGATTGAATCAGCCCGCCGCGCAGCCGGCACTCCTCACAGCTCCACTCTGCATTAAAGGCCTGTTGGGTTACGCTCTCAGCAGGAGACGGATCAGTGGCGACCCATACTAACTGCATTAATTCCTCTGTGTTGTTAGATATACAGCAGCTGTGGACACAACTTGCCCTGTTGTCTGTAATTACCGCCTGAACAACAAAGCAATACGTTGCCGGAGCTGCCAACTCAGGAGTCTCTCCTGCAACGGGACGGAAATGGAGCAAATAATGAGAACTTTCTTCAGACAAACTTTGCTGCAGCTAGAAAAAAACAATTAAGAAGCAATTACAGCTGTTGGATCATGGTAAGAGTTGGTATGCTTTCCAACAATAAAACTCTCCTCTTTGAATTTTTAAATTAAAGCCTAGGACAAATAAGAAAATATTTTTTTGAGTGAAAAACTAAACTAACTTAATGGTCTTGGGTTGGGGGAAAAAAACTTTTGCTGACTTTTTCTTCCCCTCAAAATGTGAAAGGTTACAGGTCATAGTCCACATGACTTGGAGTCCATAACATCTGGTCCTACTACCCAGCTTTTATATTTGTTAATTCTTTTCAATAACAAACATAAGCTGACTTTCAGCTTAGCTAAGCTTTTCTTTTTCAAAACGAAAACGAAAATGCTAATTTTGCACTGTTTGCATTTAGCTCGATGTCATCTCAAGAGGCTGAACAATGATGTTGACTCAACATTTCCCAAGAATGAATGTTAAAATATGAATATATGAATATTAAAAGCAGCATTCAGTTTTTTATGCCCCACTAATCTGGAACAAACTTCCAGAAAACTGCAAAACTGCTGAAACACCGAGCTCCGTTAAATGGAGGCTAAAACCCAACTTGTTTAGGGTCGCCTTTGATTTCTAACAACTGGAACATTGATCGATATATTTAATGTATATTTGCTTATTGATTTTGAAGGTGTTATTTCACACAAGCTAATGTTTATTGCATTGCAAAGAAAAATAATAATAATAATAAGAAGAAAAAATCAAACAAAGCAAAACAGATTGTTGTATTCCAATGAATTATGATTAGTTGACTTTTACCTTATGTGACGTCACCAGACAGAAGTTTGTTTTTGGAAAATATTACTTTGAATACTTCAATAGCTAAACAAATGACTATAAAAGTGTCCATGACATGCTATTCTTTAAGTGTTACTTTTTTTCTCTCAGTTTAAGTTGAATTGATTTTCTAGAAACCTCTGGCAAGTTGCTTTAATCCCTTAACTTGCTCTGAAATCCGACTCAAACACAGCCGAGGTACTGTATGTATACCGCCATCAGTGCTTGTTGATTCATATTTATCATATTTCATAACGATATCAGATGTGTCACATTCGCAATCTGCATAATTTAGACTCTAAATCTCTAAAGACAAATGACTCATTTTGTTTCGTGTAGCTGCAATAAGGCTGCACAGTGGCACAGTTGGTAGCACTGTTGCCTTGCAGCAAGAAGGTCCTGGGTTCGATTCCCGGCCGGGGTCTTTCTGCATGGAGTTTGCATGTTCTCCCTGTGCATGCGTGGGTTCTCTCCGGGTACTCCGGCTTCCTCCCACAGTCCAAAAACATGACTGTTAATTGGTTTCTCTAAATTCTCCCTAGGTGTGTGTGTGAATGGTTGTTTGTCCTGTATGTCTCTGTGTTGCCCTACGACAGACTGGCGACCTGTCCAGGGTGAACCCCGCCTCTCGCCCGGAACGTAGCTGGAGATGGGCACCAGCAACCCTCCCGACCCCACTAGGGACAAGGGTGAACAGAAGATGGATGAGAAAATGGATGGATAGCTGCAATAAATCCCGACGTTAAAGCGTTAAAGGATTCCTCTGCATGGAACATTTTTCTTAAAAAGCAAGCACAAACAGTTTGAGTACGCGAGGCTGCCGTCGCTTATAACTAAAGCAAGTTCGCTGCCGTTTTTTTTTTTTTTAACATAGTCCCCATTAAAGCTTTACCAGACTATTCTTCTTCCTGCAAAGAAGAAGAAGAAGAAAAAAAAAAAAAACGTTGAATCTTTCAACAACTCAGGTCCGGGCCGGAATAATTCATCTGTTTGTGGTGAAGAAAACTATTGATTTCCCTGCAGTCTGTGTGGTGGGAATGTGCACAGCCGAGCACAAGTGGGATTTTTGTCTATCCTGTCATCTGTTTGTCTTTTTTTTTTTTTGTTCGGGCTGCACCCTCTCTGTCCTGCTTTGCATCTTTCTGGCTGGATGCTTTCCACCTCTGTGAAACAAACATGTGTGTGGGGGAAAAAAGAGAAAAAAATAAGAAAACAGCAGCTGCAGCTCTTGTATAAGTTTATGTGCGTTGTTATTTTTCTGTTTGTCCGCCGTGAAGCATAAATTGTTTAAAGCTCACCTTTTTTTCTTTTCTTTTTTGTCAATAACATAGGAGTGCCTGCATTTTATTATCGCTAACAAAAGTCTGCTTCTTTTCCTTTTGGGTTGAGATGAAGTCCGGGCTGCTGCTTGATTTTACGTTTATTAGACTCATCACGTCCGAAACACGTCTGCTCGCTTTGCTCTCTCGCACTTTAATGGCACTCCATTACTACTCCATGATCTGAGTCAAACCGTGCGTCAGCCGTTCAGTACGGCGGCCCAGAAGGGTCAACGAAATGCAAAAGCCAACACGCAAAAACCACAACCAAAAAATAATAATAATAAAAAAAAACGTGCAACGGAAGTTATGCTAGCAAGTTTATCATAATTTATGTTGTGGATTTTTTTGGTTCTGCGTACTGGAATTTGCATTTTATTGACCCTTCTGGGCCACCATACTTTAATAATATAAAATATATCAAACAAAAATCTGAAAAGTAATCAACTTTCAACTCAACTTTCATCATCGCCACCTGTTTCACATTTTAAAACGCTACAACCCCATTTTTCAATCCGGTCCAGTGGGATCTCTCTTGTGATGGACCAAGACAAACTGGTGGATATTGTAAAGTGGAAGGAAAGAAACGGACGGCTTTTTATTCATTTATTTCTGAATAAAAATCTGAAAAGTGCGGCGTAAATTTGCGTTCAGTTCCTCTTACCGTAACCCATCTCAACATAGAGCTCCCCTCCTTTAATAATTAAACACGACAAGTACGACTGGTCTGCGAAAGCCTCGGAGGTTTGCACGAGTAAACAAAGAGCGTCGCGAAAATAATCCATCTAAAAATTGCAACAAGTACGGCACAACTACCAACTCTGACCGTCACTGAAAAACTGACACTGTGTTTTATAGAGAAGGAATCTTTGGTAAATCCAGAGAAACACCTCAGATCCTCAATGGAAACTATAATGGATATTTCTGGTCTACATGAAAAGCACAATGTAAGGCAAAAAACAAACCCCTCGACTTTGCACATCAAGCTGAACCGACTCAAAGGAGGAATGGAACTGCTTAGGCTGATGTTTATTGATGTAATGAAGAGTTGCACCCTCATTATTTGTGTTATTATGATCAGTTTTAGTTCAGCAACAGCAACACGTATAGAGATTCAGCTCATGGGACTTTCGTTCTTTTACATAAACTGACGTTTTCTCATTCGAGATCAGACAAAACAAGAGAAACAAACAAACAAAACAACTGAACAAACGAATGTTCGAAAACTGCATTTCGGCTCAAACTGGCTGTTTTTCAGTTGATCAAATGTACAGGAGCATATCGCCCTAAGAAGACAAAGGAGGACCACACACACACTCTTGGCTTTTCTGTTATTTTCAATGAGCCTGTGCTGCAGAGTTTGGATGCTGTAAAACAGTCATTTTACATTCCTTAGAAGATCCGGAGGGTCACGGGAAATAAAATGTTGAAAACTCTCCCCGAAAATCAGCTCTGGATGATTCAGTGAGCTGCTTGTGAAGAAAGGCCAAATAATAATTAAACAGCAATAACATCAGCTGGGCTTTGCAACGGAGCAGCCAACGTACGACTGTAAAAAAGTGGAAGATAGTTTTATTTTTTAATCATGTAACCTGGATGGTCTTGATGTGTTTCTACGCGACAAGACAAAGAAATCCCACTGGAGATGTTTCTCTGCACAGCACAGTGGAGGACTCTGCACTTCTTCTGGGTCATCAAGCATGCTCCCACGATTCCATTAAAACCTTTAAGGATGCGCCGTGGTTTTAAACTTTTAACCAGCTTGTGAAAACACTGAGTCTAAATGAGTCTGCTCTTTTTTTTTATTTGTCTTTATTCTTTTTCATGTCACAATTCAGCAGTTCAAAATGCTAAAATTCGTAACTTTTTCCGTGCACCAAAGACGTTGATGAAGAAAATACTCATGAGTTAAAATGGACCAAACCTAAATCGGACTAAAAATGTTTCTGTGGCATTTCTGCTGTTCCCATGTTCTCTCTGTGCAATCTGACTGAGCCGGAGCTACTTTGCAAAGAAGAAAGAAAGAACAAAATTCTGCCTCTAGATTTGCAACGCTGATACAGATGTACTGCAGTGAAGAGTTTACCATAGACGTGAGGGTTTGAAAACAAGCCTCATCTTAATAGCCATGTATGAGTTTCATTTCTTTTCACAGTTATCCACTGCTTTGGGTTGGACTATCATAATAAACCCCTCAATAAACTTGATCAATAAATGGCACTGATCAGTTTGTGGTTGTAGCAGGACAAAATGTGAGAAAGATCAGACTGCAAGACATTCCACTCAAGAACTACTCAGTTATGAAGTTTGGCCTCTAAAATGTCGGTTTTTGTTTTTTTTTTAAAAAGTGCAAATCAAGGTACGAAGATGCAGGTGCAGCTGAGAGGTCTGCGCACTTGGACTTTCAGTCGGCCAAAATAAAAGCAAATGCGAGAAAGCCATTTTTTGAGAAAACCTTTTCATCAGAAAGATGGAAACCTCCGGAATCTGATAGAAATCAGGCAAGCAGCATTTGGCTTCTGTGCACCAAAAATGTGGGACGAACTTCCAGAAAACTCCAAAATAGCCGAAACACTGACTTCCTTTAAATCAAGACTAAAACCCCTGCCTGTTCAGACTTGCTGCTGGCCAACACATTCGACGTATAATGAGGATTCTGATGACGGCGCTCGTCAAAATGTAACGTTGTCACTCAATTGACAGCAGTGTGTTGCTTTTATGATATTTTAGTGTTTGTTTTTTTTGACGTAAAGCACTTTGAACTGCCTTGTTGCTGAAATGTGCTGTAGATTATTTTTTCTTTGTGCCTCGAGTCCCTTTAGAAGACATTAGAAAAGCCTGAATCCATTTGAATATCTGTGGATGTGGATTGCTTGCGCCTCACAAGAACACGAGTTAAGCATGTGAAGGCGATGTGTGCGACTCCACTCCTCTCTGGATCGGCAAAGACATTAAAAAGCGCAAAGCGGTATGAGGTCAGTGGTCAGTCATTCCCTTTGTTGAGACACCCAGTGAAGTCGAGCTGAGAGATGGACGTTGACCCTCCCCTTATGGACTCGGATGGACTCCTGGAATCAAGATGGAGCTCACCTTCGTTCACATTTGCACCCCGTGAAAATGCCCCGGGTATTCATCAAAAGTGACACCCGACAAAAGCGCCGCCGCTTGTGGATGAAAATGTCTCCAGCTCGCTCCTCTGAGTCCGGGCCTCATCGGCGAAAATGACCGGAGCTACGTTCAAGATAATCCCCCCCAACCCCGAAACATAATCCTCGTTTTGAGAATTAGCCAGACGAAATGTCGAGTGTTCCCTCAACTTCCTGGGTGAATCTTTCATCTTAATCAGATGGAGGCCATCCATCACACACCAAGAGCTTTTCTTAAACTTGTTAGGCTTCATCTTTTTTTATGATTAAGAGGTTTTTAGGGTTTTTTTTCTCCTCTCTCCCCCCACCGCCTCTTGCAGGCCCCAGGTGGCGAGTGAGGCTGCCGCAAAAAAGATGAGCGCAATGGAGCATTTGTGCGAGCGCGGTTGCTAGCATTGTGCGAAGCGCTGAGTGCATTACAGTAAAAAAAAAAAGAAAAAAGAAAAAAAAAAAGGAGAACAAAACTGGAGCGGTTCTGAATGGGGCCCTTTCATAAGGTGATTGGTGTCCAGTGGGAAACCTTGAGAGCCCAAACTGTGTTTTAGGTAGGACTGCAACTGCTGAAGCCATTATCCTTTCACTCTTAAACCTTTTCTTTCTCCTTTCTGTATATGTCTGTATATATGTGAGCGCGTACATGTGTGTCCAAGCTCATATGCGTTGGCGGGAGTGTGTGTGTGTGTGTGTGTCCTTCTCCTGCCTTGAAAGCCCTCGGAGCCTCAGGGAGCTGTGAAAAATCAATACTCTTCGGCAGCTCTGCCTCTTTATTCATTTAATAACTCACTACCATTGCATTACTGTTTCACTGATCTCCCATCACAGGGCCCAGATTGACACCTTTGTGCTCTTTTACCACGCTGGAGTTTGATGTAATCAGTTAAACCCTCCACCCCGCGCCCGACACATGCATCAAAATGGACCCGCAGTTTGAATATGGGTGCATCATCGACGCGGCGGTATGAAGAAAGACGGAGTCAAAGTGTTTGCCCGGCGATGGAGGAAGGCCACGCGGCGTCGTGATGGCGGTCGGAGCCGAGCCGCGGTCTCTGAGGCGGGCGTCGAGCGGGGAGGAACATTAAAATAAGAAATTAATAAATAAAAGGTGTTGCATGTGAAAACTGAGGCCCGCTAACGGAGACACCACGTGTTTGCGGGAGAAATCTGTGTTATTAATCCGCTATAGGCAAGGTGTAACATGATGATTGTTTTCAGTAGAGGGAGGGTTTTGTTTCTGGTATGTGGCACTCGAAGGCTGCGTGTGTGTGTGTGTGTGTGTGTGTGTTCATGTACAGTGATTGTGCTGCTGCTGCTGCTGCTGGAGGTGGGGGTTGCCTCCCTGTGTGGGACTCGGAGCAGAGAGCAGGTGGGCTCGGGATGGAGCAGAGAATCTGTATTGATTGTTTTTGTGCCTCAGAGCTGTTTTGCCGCTGTCAAAGCCCACTCTACCAGCTGAGAGGCAAATTGCAGCATTTACACCGGGAGGCGTTTTCTTTCTCCGGGTTTTAATCTATCTAACCAGGTTTTTTTTTCCCCCTCTCTCTCTCTGTTATTTATTTATTCTTCGAGGAGGGACGAGTATCTCCAATCTGCTGGGCGATTTCTATAAAACCCAACTTAAAAACCTGAGACGCCTTCCAGAGAAACGAGGCCGCCGTGGGACTGGAGTCGTCTTGTTTGGATGAGATGAAGAGAAAAACTTAAGCAAATCAGATGGAGGGTTTGTGGAAGCCTAAGAGAAGGAAAAAGTTATATCCCTAGATTTGCTAAATAGCTTCTTCCTTTTCACTGATTTGACAGAAGATTTCTACAGTGAATTTTGATCACACCATGTAAGGCCTGCACAAGATCTTCCCTGTCTTCTTTTAGCCATTACCGTCTACTTATGGACAAAAACGGCTCCTTGCATTTCCTTATCAGATTACAGGAAGCAGATGGGCAATATCCAATATTAAAAGAAGGCATCTTAAAAAGGGAGAACGCAGCGGAGCTCACGGCAATACAAGACACACATTTGCAATATCCGACTTTCGCAAATAGAGTTACGTTGACACGACGCGCACATTATGCGCGATGCAGTAAAAATGTTAAGACTGTGCATGTCTCGTGCAAGTTTAAACTCACCGAAGCCATCAAAAAGTTCAATGACGCGACGCCTTGCAAAATGTTTAACGTTTTGCTGCATTATTTCAGTGAATGTCTTTTACGACTGATGGTTTTCTAGATGTTGTGCTTTTGGTTTTGCACGTGTGTTCGTCTCCCTAAAGAATTAGAAAAAGAAGAGAGAAGTAAAATGAACGCAACACGTAACTCTGAAAACGCCGCCCCAACAGCAAAGTGTGATGGAGACAGCATCATGCTTTTCATGCTTTTTCGGGAGCTGAATTCAAAGCCAAGAACCAATTTCCATCCGTTGTCTGTACATTCTGTCCTTTGCAGGCGATCTGGTGTGTATCTTCAACGGCCATTGGGCGAGAAGAGAGGTACACCCTAGTTAGGTAGTCTATCTATCAAAGAGCAACACAGGACAAACAACTAAGAATGCACACACACACACACACACACACACGCACGCACACACGCACACACACACACACACACACACACGCGCGCACACACACACACACACACACACACACACACACTCACCAACCGTAGAGAGACCAGTTAACCTAACATGTATGGTTTAGGAGGAGGAATCTGGAAACATGCAAGCTCCATGCAGAAAGACCCTGGGCCAGGATTTGAATCCAGAACCTTCTTGCTGGAAGGCAACAGAGAGTGATGCATCTCAATGCATCTGAAAGCCAATTTTTAATTTCCAATTTCTGCTTCTTTGTGTTAAGTCAAGTTTATTCCTGGAGCACACGTCAGCAACGAGTCAGATCAAAGCGCTTTACACCGTAAAAACATCATCACACAGCCACCAACTGCAAAACAAGAGATAAACATCGTATTTTGTCAAACGCCATCATCAGAATTATAAAGCAAACACACATCAGATATGTTGATCAATGTTTCACTCACCACTAATCAAATGCAACTCTAAACAGGTGGGTTTTTAGGCTTTACTTAAAGGAACTCAGTGTTTCAGCATCTTTCTGGAAGCTTGTTTCGGATTTGATGTGCATTGAAATCAAGTGCTGCTCCTCTGTGTTTGGTTCTGGTCCTGGGGATGCAGAGCGGAACCAGAACCAGAAGACCTGAGGGGTCTGGAGGGTTGAAACAACAGCAGCAGATCTTTGATGTATTGTGGTGGTAAGCCATTCAGAGATGTATAAACTAGCAGAAGCATCTTAAAGTCTATTCTCTGAGCTACAGGGAGCCAGTGGAAGGACTTTGACACGCTACCAATGGTGACTCAAGTTCTCACTAAAAACAGGAAGACAGAGCACATCACCCCCAGCTTTAGTCGACCACAGCATATTGAAATGAAAAATGTTGAACATTGTGGTTGTCGGGAGAAGATTGTCAAGTTCGTAAGGCATCGTCAGGATGTTGATTTAACGGGCTCCATCCTTTGTCTGTACCTGCTTGTCCTGGCAGGGTCACGGGGGTTGGGTTGTTGGGGCGTCGACAGGCCACCAGTATGTCACAGGATGCAATACGAACACCTTTAAGACACCATAAATACACGCACTCATATGGTGGACAGCCCAGTTAATCTAGAGTGTCTGGAATAATATGCACGCACAGGGAAAACATGCAAACACCATGCAGAAAGACGTCAGGCCTGGATTTGAACCCCAGACCTTCTTGCTGCAAGGCAACCGTCCTGAAAACTGTGTCACTATGCAGCCCTGTTTAAACTGTAATATCAATCGATCAATATTAGTTATTCTACAGCCATATCGATGTCCTGACAACTGGAGGTTTGATATAATAACCAGATTATTTGTCATTTCTTCTTTTTAGCAATTATGGTTACAGAAAACAGCTTTGATGATTTTTACTCTCAATTTTTTTAAATATTCAGCTATGTCTAAGATCGGGAGTCAATCTGAAACATAAAATATGGCCTAATAATTCATCGTATTTCAGAAATGTCAGCTGATGAGCGATGTCGGTTGTGGATTCTCTCATGGAGAGTTTATTCCTCTCACAGTTACGACACGCCAGAACTTGAGAGAGCACGGGACTCTTTGGCAGAAGAACTGGACTGATTCTCGGCGATTCAGTCCTCGGGTCAGACAAAGTCGAGCTTTCCAGTTCATTTGGAGATCAATACAGACAACTGCAACGGGTTTTTGAGGCGTGACAGCGTGTGGTGACAGTGGAAAGTAAAAACTTGCCACAGACATTGTAGTGGAAATTCCCAGATTAACTGTGTTATGTATTATTTTACTAATGTTGTCTATTTCAGGTTCAAAATCGTATAAAAAGAAAGAAATTTGTTTAAAAAAAATACATGTTAAAGATCATATGGAGGACAGAAAAGGGAAGGAGAGAAGGTCAGTAAGCTCCATATTTTTCCCACCATTAA
This sequence comes from Xiphophorus maculatus, assembly GCF_002775205.1. NCBI lineage: Eukaryota > Metazoa > Chordata > Actinopteri > Cyprinodontiformes > Poeciliidae > Xiphophorus > Xiphophorus maculatus. The sequence continues at coordinate 27,831,185 of NC_036446.1, read as the reverse complement.
ACTGATTTAGGTCTGCAGAACTTTACGGTGCCTTGTTACACCTGATGGGTTGAGTCATCAGTGATGCAAAGGGCAAAGCCTGCAATTTTATGGCGGTTCTGGAGCAGAAAACGCACGGGAGCGATGTGTTTGCTGATCCAATAACCCAGAGAGAAAGTTAGCAACATAAAAGAAGCTCCTCAAACACAAGACTGACTGATAATCCAGCAAGAAAAAAAAAATAGCCTGGCTTTTTAAAAAAACAAAACAAAACAACATAATGGCAAACTGTAAATCTGCAGCAAGCGGTGCATTAAACTGGACACGGCTGTCCTTATAACAAACTGTTGGTGGCACAAGTGTCGGATTTGGAGGGGGGCTCACAGAAAGCAGAGGTGTTGCTGGTTTTAAAAAAAAAACCCAAAACAACAAAAACACAAGAGTTTACAATCTCACAAACTGTCGGTCCGAGCTGATGAGACAGGCGAGCGGAAGGCATCCTTTCCTCAGACGTAAAGGTGTCACCGGGAATCTGCCTCGACCCAAAGTGGCTCCAAACGTCGCGTGCTCATCTGCCAGAAACGGAGCGGGGATTTACAGGGCAGTAAAGTGAATCATTGTAAATAAAAACTGAAAATGAATTAAACTCTCGCCTTTGTTTAGTTGTCGAGTCTCTCATTTTTTTCTTTTTTCTTTTTGTCCTAAATGAATCCAGACCTCGTTTGGATCACGCTGGCCGGAAAGGAAAGCCAGACAAAGAGTGCCGGAAAGACGAGAGCCTGGTGGGTGCAGCTCTGCTGGCTGCCGGTTGGCCTGGCTCCATGCAGAGCGCCTGACATTAAATCATGCATTTTGCTTGTTTGCGTGCCGGCGTGTGTACGAGAGTGTGCGCGTATTGATTGGCTTACATAGCTTTATTGCGCTCCGTTGTAAATGTCATGTTTTTACAAGCTACTGTTTGATATGGACCTGATTAAAGTATTTGCTCGCTAACACAGATTGCATGCAGCAAATGGCTACAAACAGACGATTAGTCAGCAATTAGGAACTGGCTAAATGACTATATGGCTGCCTGACCATGCAGAGCAAACACCAGGTTTCTTTCCTCTCCGTCGCCCCACACCTCGCCCTCTTCTCTGTGTGCCTAAGTAATTTACTGTTTAATTCCCAGTTTTAAAGTTTTTCTTTTTTTTCCTTCTAGCCATGTTCTATTCGAACCGGTTGTGTCGAAACCCCAGCGCGGACCTGAAGGCGCGCGACAAGATCTGCCACGTTCTCGTTCCTGATGAATATCGGCTGATGGAGGAAAACGTGTGCGTCAACAGATTTCAATAAGTCGCTTTGTAGCTGAGAATTTACCCGCAACATTGAATCAGAACTAAAATGTTGATATTCAGCCAGAGACCTCTGCATGGCGGGAACGTGGTGTTAGACGATACAGAAGAATCGCGAAAAGTGACTGATGATCTTTTGATTCTTTTAGTTGTCCAGAGATGTGCGATGTCTTCGTTCTTAGTCTTGTTTTGCACCAAACGTTAATGATTTTTGCACAATAAAGCCGCACTAACAAAACAAACTGTTGGAATTTAACCAACAAAAATTGCGTAATGATGATTTTATTTGAGTACATTTTAATCAATGTTATCATATCTCAGTAGAAATTATGTATATTTGATAGGTTTGTTGAGAACATTTCTAAAATGTACTCAACAAAGTTAGTTCAACTCTACAGTCATATGAAAAGGTTTGGGCACCCCTATTAATCTTAATTATTTTTATCTCTAAATATTGGGATGTTTGCAACAGCTATTTCAGTTTGATACAACCAATAACTTATGGACACAGTAATATTTCAGTATTGAAATGAGGCTTATTGGACTAAAAGAAAATGTGCAGTACGCATTAAAACAAAATTTGACAGGTGCAAAAATATGGGCACCTCAACAGAAAAGAGACATTAATATTTAGTAGATCCTCCTTTTGCAAAAAAAAACCAGCCTCTAGTCGCTTCCTGTAGCTTTTAATGAGTTCCTGGATCCTGGATGAAGGGATTTTTTACCATTCCTCTTTGCAAAACAATTCCAGTTCAGTTAAGTTTGATGGTCGCCGAGCATTTACAGCCTGCTTCAAATCATCCCACAGATGTTCAATGATATTCAGGTCTGGGGGCTGAGATGGCCATTCCAGAACATTGTAACTGCTCCTCTGCATGAATGCCTGAGTAGATTTGGAGCGGTGCTTTGGATCATTGTCTTGCTGAAATATCCATGACCGGCGTAACTTCAACTTCGTAACTGATTCTTGAACATTATTCTCAAGAATCTGTTGATATTGAGTGGAATCCATGCGACCCTCAACTTTAACAAGATTCCCAGTTCAGGCGTTGGCCACGCAGCCCCAAAGCATGATGGAACCTCCACCAGATTTTACAGTGGGCAGCAAGTGTTTTCCTTGGAACGCTGTGGTTTTTTGCCGCCATGCATAACGCCTTTTTTTATGACCAAACAACTCAATCTTTGTTTCATCAGTCCACAGGACCTTATTCCAAAATGAAGCTGGCTTGTCCAAATGTGCTTTTGCAAACCTCAAGCGACTCTGTTTGTGGCGTGCTTGCAGAAAAGGCTTCTGTCGCATCACTTTCCCAAACAGCTTCTCCTTATGCAAAGTGCACTGAATTGTTGAACGATGCACAGTGACACCATGTGCAGCAAGATGATGCTGCAGGTCTCTGGAGGTGGTCTGTGGGTTGTCCTTGATTGTTCTCACCATTCTTCTTCTCTGCCTCTCTGATATTTTTCTTGGCCTGCCACTTCTGGGTTTAACAAGAACTGTCCCTGTGGTTTTCCATTTCCTTACTATGTTCCTCACAGTGGAAACTGACAGTTTAAATCTCTGAGACAACTTTTTGCATCCTTCCCCTAAACAACTATGTTGAACAATCTTTGTTCTCAGATCATTTGATAGTTGTTTTGAGGTGCCCGTGATGCCACTCTTCAGAGGGGATTCAAATAAGAGGACAACTTGCAACTGGTCACCCTAAACACCTTTTCTCATGATTGGATACACTTGTCTATGAAGTTCAAAGCTTAATGAAGTTACCAAACCAATTTTGTGTTTCAGTAAGTCAGTGAAAAGTAGTTAATAGTTTTCAAATCAATAAAATAATAAGGGTACCCAAAGCTTTGCACCTGTCAAATTCTGTTTTAATGCATATTGCACATTTTCTGTTAATACAATAAACCTCAATTCAATAATGAAATATTAATGTGTCCATCAGTTATTAGATATATCAAACTGAAATAGCTGTGGCAAACACCCAAATATTTAGAAATAAAAATAATTAAGATTAATAGGGGTGCCCAAACTTTTTCATATGACTGTAATTATTATGGTAAATTTGATCATCTCATTTCTAAAGAATATTAGAAAGGGCTCATGATTGAGCAATCAAAATGTACTTAAATAGTAATAAACTTTTTTTTTAAATAAAAAAGTTGGGTTTTTAAACTGTCACCTACAGCTAAGATAATTGCCTATTGATAATTGCCTAAAAAATACTAACAACTGCTGATTTAAATATATCACATCCAACATGCAGTACAGACCAAATGTTTGGACACACAGTTGTGTCCAACTTTTGGTCTGTACTGTATGTAAATTGTAATTGATCATGACTGGGTGTGACTTTCTGTTTTCAACACAATCTTTGGTCCGTGTAAAATATGCATCCTCCGGCGTTAGAGGGAAGCGCGTGGTGCACTGGCTGCTTTGAGAAAAATGTATGAAACAGTCAGTGGGCTAAGAAGTGAAGTCTGGTGGCGAGCGCTAATTTTAAACTGATACACACTTGAAATCCAACACGGAAACATTCTCAGTTTTGTCAGTTTTGATGCCGTCATTCGGTCACAGTACAGCTCTTGTAAACATATCAGCCTTACAGTTTTCTAGTATTAATTTCAAGAGAGATGTGCTTAAGCCATGATGCTATTAGTTACAGAGGTGGGAACAAATAAAGTAATGGACAGCAAAGTCTCATTTATACAACAATAGTGAAAGTGAAATGTATCTAAATGCTTTAGTCCTAGTATCTCCAGAGATCCAGAAGATCTCCGTCCCTCTCCATGCACCTTGTGAGTCGGCGAAGTTGTGCCAGAAACTTTCAGATCTCAGCCATTTTGTTCTCGCAACATCCAACTGGATACCAATATAATGTAATTGTAATATAATGTTATTTTTGTACTGTTATTTCTTGTGTGTGTATTCACTGTCCGTGCACCTTCTTACTCACTTTACGGGAGTCTGCATAAAACACATTCTCACACACACACTTGCGCTGTGTATGTAGAATTATGGCAGCAAGGCTGAAGGACGTCAAAATAATTTTGCTGCATTTTTATGCATGAGAACGTCAATGAAAAGGTCGCTCACAGTTTGTTTTTCGGAAACGCCTCTTTATCTCCAGCGCGAAATACTCCTGGCTTTCTAATGATCATTTTGTTTAGAAATATTTGCTAACTTTAACGAATGAAAAAAAGATTTTCTCAGTTTCTTTCTTTTTTTTTTTTTGTACTTGCGATTTAAAAAGAAATAAACGAATCTAAAAGTAAAACTGCGGCCCCGTTAGGAAGGTCCGATAACCCCGGATCCCAGAAGTTATTCATCCTCACGGATATAAAAATGTGAGAAGGCAGAATTGAGCAAATTTAAGTCACAATTACAGTAAATTACATGTTTTTATTATATAAAAACAAACCCTCACAGGTTATCTGCATTTGTGAATGTAGCAGTTTGACTCAATTGTAGAATGACAGCGCCACCCATTGGCCGAAAAGTATAACTACAAAAGCAGTATGAATTTTCTCCTGTAGGAGGAAAAAGTGAGAGAATAAACTGGTTTTCTGTTCAAACTGGACTTTAAAGTCCTTCTCATCATGTCTACTATGTCGATAAATTTCTTTTCAATCAGACACACAAACAAAATGTTACTCAATTGCAGAAGAAGATTTATTTCATGCTTGTTACACTCAGTTTTAAACAGATGGAGGAAGGCAAAGCAAACAAGTAGTCTTGTTCTCCTCCTGTGTCCTCCATTGATGTTCTGACTTCAGTTAGAAAGAAAATAAATAAATACACTTTGCTTAAATGACTTAACTCCAAAATGATCGACACCAAAGAAGGAAAAAGACGCCTGCACAAATTTTAGAATGATGTAATATTGTGATTCAATGGTTTCAAAAAGGGTTAGAACAAGAGAGTATAGCCCTTCAATTGTTAGCACATTTGTTTATTTTTCCAAATACATCGAAGGACATGATTTTTAACACGATGGATAGCCACATAAGTTTTTGACTTAAAACTTTAGTCATGAAACTGAGATTCTGTTAGGTTTGTATAATTAGCCAGGCAGATGTTTTGTGATGACAGGAGAGCTGCCATCTTTATTTTACTAAGAGCAAACAGGTTAAGATAATGACTATTCATAATCACCGCAAGCAAAGTTTAATAAAAAAAAAAATAGTGCATAGCTTTTAAAAATGTCTTCTCTATGAAATCTGAAAAGTGAAACCCGTGGCCTTCAGAATTCACCAATCATCTGTCTGAAATGTTTCAGTAGCTAGCTTTTGTTAAAAAAATAAATGAATTTTTCACATATTTCTTAAAAGCTGTCGCTATGACCTGATGGAAGAATAGGAGAGAAATAAAATGTGGGAAAAAAATAAAATAAAATCATGCTCCTCAGGCTCCCCCAGTGCAGAAACACACTGACTACACAGAATGTCTCAGCAGTGTCAATCATGCTCATGTATACAATTCTCACACCTTTACCCTCCACAATTACTTGGATTTTTTCTTCTTTTTTGTCTTTCTTCTGTTCCTTCACTTCAGGTTTTGAAGCTCAACTTGCAGCAGTACACAATACAAATACTTGTGACGTTTTAAGTGCAGCTTAGATTTTGAACCCATATGTTAAAATGGCCCAGTCAAAGTTCAAGGCCTAAAACCAATTTAGAAATGTTTGGCGTTTTTGCTCTTCCCGCGCGCCGTCCTTCCAATCCGACTGAGCTTGAGTCAGGATGTTTGGTCTCTACAAGATGATGGAAACACACTAAAACTTTTGTTGCCATGGCTGCAGCACAAATGTGACACAGGGTGGCTCAGTACAAACACAAGCCATACATCGCAGGCTTTTATTAGCAAAACAATTTGAAAACCTTTTCCCGTTGTTCTTCCACGTCACACCTCTGCATTAGTCCAAGACTACAATAAAATTCGACGCTTCTGATCGCAATTCAAATCATTTTTGCCTTCCACGTTGTTTCCTTATTAACAAATGCGAACATGATCGTTCGGAAACACCAGCCTTAAAACTGACACTCTCCAACATCTGTTGCTGTTTTGAGGATGAACTTTTCCATTTGTGTAACTGTGTCGGATTTAAACGCAGCATAGTTGTGGACAAATGCGGCAACCGGCATAACCTCATTGTGTGAACAAAACCGCTTCGGCCGGCATGGGACTAGAAACCCCCTGCAATTCAACACCGACACGTGTGGATGTTTAAAATCCGACGCAGAAGAGTATTATCAGGCATAAGAAAAGCCTGATAATAACCAAATCCCACTGACCTTTAAGGAACACAGAGAATGGCTTTGTGAAACATATCGCCGGCTGGTAAGTGACACCAGAAAGCGCACTTGAAATGAGTTCGTTCACATTCGTGTGAAAAGATTTGCCTCTGCATGGCTGACACGGCTGCGTGTGTGTGACCCCGCACGTGGCGTCAGCGCCGAGGCCTCCGAGGGAAAAGGATTCCCGGCGGCCCCGGTGAATATGAATATCTGCTCGCCTGCATGAATAATATCCTGAGCAAATGTCAGCGTATGTGGGGTTAGAATATAAATAAACCCGTGCATGCCTGGAGATCATAAAGCTGATGTCTACCGCAGCGCTGCTGGATTTATTATCGTCAGAATGATTTAGCTGGTAGTGTCGATGAAACTTTTTTGTGACAAAAAGTGTTTTTTTTTTTTTATTTATAGTCATTCAACCCTGAATATGACTAAAGACAGAGATCAGAAGCTAGTAGGTGAGAGTCCAGCGTCAACTGCACCTCTGACCATGACAGCTCCATCAGCTGCAAACCCTGAAAACGGAAGCAGTGTGTTAGTGCCATCTACAGGTGGCTGTAAAAAGAAACGCCAACACAGCTGTCTACAAAGATGATGACCAGGTATTTCACATGTAGATGGAGATTGTGTTAGCTGTCTAAACCAGCAGCTATGTGTATCTTCGGAGTCTCATAACATCCGTCCATCTTTCGTTTTGTAAGAAATAACGATGTGTGAATCTGATGAGATCCTTCTTTTCTGCTTAAATTGAGTGGATTCCTGAAGTAATTATATAAAATAAGACAACGTCGCCCTGTCTGTCTGCCGGATTCACAAAGCTAAACCCACGAGTGTTTCACCATGTCCATACATTTGCATTTCTCTGAATCAAGTTGAAAAAGAGGAATTAAATCAATTCTGTCAAGTTCAGACCACTTTGTGAAACAGCGACATAAAAGAAAGCCAGTGTTGGGGAAAAAATGTGAAAGAATATTTTTGGCTTAAGTGGATGATCAAACATGTGGATTTAAACCAACACCTGGCATCACCCTGAACACACCATCCCCAACATTAAACAGAACCATGGTGGTTTCACATCTCGTGTCACTTTTCTGTTCTCCATCCTTGTAATCAGAGGTGGGCACAGTACCCAAAAGAGTACTGAATCAAGAAATTTACGTTTTGAGTAGTTCATCACATCATCTGATTTAATATTTCAGAATAATATCATCAGACGGAAAAATGTTAAAGTTATGTCCACCTATTGGTGGACATAACTTCGAGGACTACAATGAAAAAGGAAACACAAAGAAATAGCATGATTACATTGAAGAAGAATCAACTTTTTTTTCTTCAAATATCTATATTTTTAAATGTACAACTTATGAAACAATTACAGTAGGCAAGCTGAATATATATATATATACTGTATATATATACACCACTAGATGTCGCCATCGTCCTATCTACATTCCTTTGCCCTGCAATATAAAAGCTTATGTGAAGTTCAACATCTAGGTTAATATTACAGCTAAGATGAAGTCTAACTGTTTTTTTCTTAGATTCACTATCTCTAATTCTTTATGATTATATTATGTATGTCATAAAATTAATCAAAATTCAGTAAGTGCACATATTGTGTCTTTGGGTCATTCATTGCTGTTTGTTCTCTTCATCCCAGATTTCCTCAGATTTTGTAAAAAAATATTCCCACCCCCAAAATTACAAAGCTACAAAGTTTTTCCAATATATTTCATTTGTATTTTAAATTATAGGTAGAAATTGGGTATGTGTCAGGAAACCAATTAATTAAAATGATCTCTGCCATTTCTGATCAACAATAGTGGTCTGATATTTGCTCAGAATTAAGCTGGGACCTGGATGATGGTTACAAACTCTGAAGGGTTCCTCTGTAACCCTTCAGAGTTACAGACTCATCTGTAACACATTCGCAGAATTTATACAACTCATCCTGAACATGCAATTCCAACTTGTTTGGACAAAAGAAAACAAAAAGAATTTCAATAATATGCAAAAGTTAGCAACATTTCTGTACATACTGGTTACCATGTCAGAAAATGTGAAATATGTAGTTTTTCATAAAATCATAAACAGTATATTTTGGTCTATTCTCAGGGAGATTTTACTGAAAAAATCAATCAAATGTATCACAAGCCCCCTGTCAGTTACTTCACAAATGCTCTTAATGTTCCAGATGTAAGAATGTTTATAGAATAGATCTTATATATAAAAATAGACTATATAAAAAAACAAAATGATTATAATTTTCCAGTTTCGACAACTGCTACTGTACCAGCTAACTGTGTATATAGCAGGTATGACGCTTCATCAGAACAATAGATCAATATGTATAATATGTGTCAGCCAAAATTATATCTCCACAGTTTACTATAAGTTTCCTAATTTTCATTTATGAAGCCAGGAAAAAGGTGATTTAAAACAGGGTTATATTTTAAAAGTTAAGTGTCACCTCTTGGCCGGGGGAAGCCAGTTTGAAGTGGTTAAAGACTCCCATATATATTAGTGAGGGCATAAATCATTGTCAGTCCATTTTTTCCTCTTTAATTGAATGGCAACCCGTGCAAAGATGTCTCCAACCTCTAGCCTTCTGGCAGCCGGTATAGATTCCAGTCCCATCATGCTGAAAGCAACTTTCTGCAGACAGTTTCCTTGAAGTAGCTGTCACAACCTTCCATTTTGAGAAGAAAAGACAGGAGAAACTCGCTCAGGAATTTATACTACAGTGCACAAGGTCCAAGCTAAATGACCAGTGCAGCATAAAGGCAGCATATTTCAAAAAATAAAATAAAATTTAAAAAACGCACATGAACCTTCTCTAGTTCAGTCAATTTTCATCTTTATCTGTTTTTACAAATAGATCATAAGAGAAGGCACCAAAAAGGGCAATATTCTGCCATCAGTGGTAAAATTATGACCACAGGGAAGTGAATAGCGGATTATTCATTCACCATTGCATGTTATTGGGTGACATATATACATTTTGTCATCAGAACTGATGTTTTTATATCTCCAACACTGGAGCTCTTGCGGAGGGTCCCCACTGGTCAGTGTCAAAAGCGGATGATAGCGAACCGGCAACAAGGTAATGGGCAATATTAACGACTGCGTTTGGGGAGTGAAAGCTGACAACGTGTGGTCCAATTCAACAGACAAGTTGCTATTGTTCAAACTGCTGATCAAGTCAATGTTGATTCCAGTAGAAAAGTTTCAGAATACACAGTGCGTCATTGTATGTTGCAAACCAGTCAAAGTGACCCCTGTTTGCCTTCGAAAACGTCAACAATGTTCATATGAACATCAGAGCTGGAACATAAATCAGTGGACGGAGGCGGCCTGCTCTGATGAACTACGTCATCACATGAATGGCCGGACGAGTGTGGGAAACCCATTGCATCGGGACGAAACATTGGAAGAAGGCTGAGGCACTGTGAGGTTTTGCCACCTTGACATATCCAAACACTGTTGCCGACCGTGTACCCTTTTTCATGTGGCGTCAGTGGGATGACAAGTTCGATCCATGGAGATCCTCGCAACCTCCAAGACTTAAAGGATATTTGTGTCAGATGCTAAATCGCAACATTAGGGGATTTAGTCAAGTCTGTGCCTCGGTGAGTCAGGGCGGTCACCACAGCAAGTCGAGATCCAACATACTGTTAGTCATTGAACTAGCAATTTTATAAATGTTGATGCTTTAAAAAGATGTTCTGAATGGTGGTAATAAATACCAGAAACATGCTGGGTTTACCTAATGGTGATATTTACATGCTTAGTGGGTAGAAAGTATCTCTAGTCCCTAAACTCTCATTTCTTGTTATCTTTTACCTTTCATGTTGAGTCGTAGCTCTGTCACTACATTGTTTATGCATCATTAAACCCGAGTTTCACAGGACGTATTTACTGTGTTTACACCAACTGTAACAGCGACTGATTGCAGTAGACCTTTCTAGTATGATTGCAACAAAGAGTGAAATCCCTCACCCTGGGATATCATGTGAAAATAATTTGACAAGTAAACACAATTCATTTATTCCTCTGGGCTGTTGGATGATTTTTTTTTTTTTTGGTCACAGCCGCAGCTACTGAATTGGTAGCATAAGTCTCTCTCAGTCTCTTCCCTAATTTCCCCCCCACCTTCTGTGAGCTTAATTACAGACGCAGTGCCTTCTGCACAAGGGTTGGACACAGGTGTAAGTCATCAAACTACCTCCTACAGAAATATCTGTCTGGAAAAACAACACAGTGACAAATATTTGCAATGCAAATACGCATTTGGACACATGGGTGAACGTCTTGAGAAGTACTTTCACCGGTGGAAAGTACGGGTTTAATTGTACGGTTTTGTGTAACCATGATAATTTTTTAATTGTCTGAGATATGAGTATGTATCCTGCGTGTCTCTGTGTTTCCTTGTGATTAACTGAAAATCTGCCCCTGGTGAACCGTACTTCTACCCACTGACTGCTGCAGCTAGACAGCACCATTCGGTGATCATGTGACGATTAAGCAGGCATGGAAATGGATGGATGGTTTTTGAAATGGTTTGGTTGTCCCCTGGATCTCATTATTTATAAAACCAAAAAAGCAGAAAAGGAAAGGTTGTGTGTGGAAAAACTAGATAGTCTGTAGAACTGAACATCCCTTATAGGAGCAATACCTTCTACTTGTTTTCAATATGACTGAATTCATCTCTCTCATTGTTTTGGAGGAATTTTGGCTCACCCTTCTGCTTATGATATTTCTTCAGTCATTAAGCATGTGGCTGTTGAGGGAGGTTTTTACAGTCCTTGTTAAATAGGAGTTACGTGGTGCAATATTGACGTTTGTGCCACTTGTGCCACAAATTCTCCTAGTTAACTCTTCAGTTTTGTCCAAGTTCATTGACAGTGATGACTACCTTTTGCCCTCAAAGGATTATCTTGAGGATTTTCTTTCGGCATCAGTTGATATCTTTCTTCTTTTATTTACAATACTGTTAGTCCTTATAATTGCCCGTTGATTGGTTATGAAACCAAAGGGACAGTTAGACTGGTAACCATGGTTTCATGAATATAGGTCAACACAACAAGTGCTGTGGTTACTTGGAAGGCCCCAAAGGCCCCCAGATAGCTAAAATGAAGGACTACCAGATGCCCACTTGTATTAATAGGCTTTGATTGTATCCTTCCAAAGGGATCAGCTATTCCATCTCCTAGAACAGCTTATCCTCTGAGAAGCTGGCCTATTCAGACCAATGTTGACCCTCATTCCTAGAACCATGGCTACTGTTGAGATTAAATAATTCTGTGTTTTTCTTCTGTCTCTTTTAGCTAGTTGCAAAGCTAAAGCTACATGACATGTTAGGAAACACGCTCAAAGCTAAGGTTAAAGGAAATGAGACACTAAGGAACGTCCTCTTCAGGACATAGTTTAGATAGAGGCTAACAAATAGAATTACAAACTGTTGCTTGATGCCATTTTGTCCTGCTAGCTCCTAAAGGTAGCATTAGAAATGGACCAGCTGCATTTTGGTATTAATAAATGGAATTCATAAATTCAACTATCTGACTCTTCTTCATACATCAAGAACTTAGCATGGAGAAAGGATAATTCTCCACATTGCCTGTTTAATCAGTCTGCTATGTTGTCTGTCTTGGTACTACAAATTTCACTCTCTCTCCCTCCCTGACCTGTTTGGTTTGTAATTGCCCCACATCAATGAATCTCTGCCGTTAGAGCCTCAAACATGATCTGCCTGGTCTTTGCTCTCTCTCAAATCTTCCTCTTAGGATCTCTTCTTACTTCCCCTCATCTATCACTCCTGACATTATGTCCACTGTGTTGCGTTTGGATTCCTTTTCCTGCAATGCTGCAAGGATGATATCAAGCATAAGATTAAGCAATCTTAGTTTTCTTGTCATGATTCTGGGTTATGCACATGCTTGTCAATGTGTGAAGTCTCTTGTGGGCATAGCCAGCACCTTCAACCTGGCTGCAATTCTCCCATCAAGATCTGTGGGCATAGAGCACAGGTGTCAAACTCCAGTCCTCGAGGGCCACCGTCCTGCAGTTTTTAGATGTGCTACAGGTACAAAAAGCTGGAATGAAATGACTTAATTACCTCCTTCTTGTGTAGATCAGTTCTCCCATCCTTGCTAATGACCTAATTATTCTATTCAGGTGTGGTGCAGCAGAGGCACATCTAAAGGTTGCAGGACAGCGGCCCTTGAGGACTGGAGTTTGAGACCCTTGCCATAGAGGGAACTTGGACAACCACTCCTCACCTAATGATCAACTTTTTGTGGTAGAGTCAAACTCTTTAGTGGTATTTTTGTATTATTGGTGGGGATTTTTTTTAATCACTTCCTACAGAACTGGTATTATTCCCTCATGTTATCTCCTGAGTTACTCGCCAATCTCGATCTAGCTAAAATTCGTGAGAGAACTAACCCAGAAAACTTACCTTGTTTTACCCTCTATAGCTCTGCTGACTGCCCGCTGTCCAACACTCATCTTCTCCCCTCGGAGAAAAAGAAAATCTGTCCTTCTCTCAATACTTCACAACACCAACAGGATTCATGTCTCCTTCTTCAGAGCAAAGCCCCTTGTGAGAAACAGTAAGCCTGATATCTTTTGGAAGCATTTGCTTTAAACCTATAACTCTGTGGACTCCGCTAAAGACAGGCCAGATCCAGCTGCACATTATTGCACATTCCACTGTTTTAATCTTGTGTCCCTAATCTTGTTTCATTTCTGCATGTGGGTCAGGAAACTTAATATGGATGTGACATTCCTTCTTCCTAACGAGTTCTTCATGTCAGCTTCCACTCCACCCTCTTCATTACAGAAATGATGTTATCATTCAAGTCAAATTATAAATATACCGGTGAAAAAGACGAGCCGAACCTCTGTTTTCATGGCTTTGATGTCAGTTTTTGTATTTTTGATAACACTCAGAATAATTGGATCAGTTCAGAGAAATAACTCAGCGGCATTCATTAGAATTTTTTTTTTAAGTCTTATTGGATATGAAAAGGTACAACTTTTTTTTATTTCTTGAGAATTTTTGACACTAGTGTCCTTCATTGAATACTAAGTGGACATGATATAATCAGGAGAGAGACGGGGAAAAGACATGCAGCAAATGGCCCAAGACTGGGAATTGAACCCAGGACAATTGCATCGTGGGCTATGGCTTCTGAACATTGTGCTAACGCTCTACCTAGTGAGCCACCCAGCACCCCAAGATATTACATTTGTTTTGGATTGAAACCCAGCACCCATTTTTGCAGTAAAGCCTAATGGATTTCTTTACTGTCTTAGTTATTGCTCTCCCTTAGTCGTTTATCTTTTACCTTATAACATGTTCTACCTTCATGGTCATCGTACCAAAGCAGGGTACGCAACCTAGTGTTTCAGTAGGTGGAGAACCCTTGACTTTGTGTGGTCAGACAGGCCCTATAGAATCTGCACATTCATAAGTGAACAAGCAAAACTTGTATTTGAGTGAAACATTTCTTTCCTTTGATTCAAACTAGATATAAATGCGAAGGAAAAAGATTTTGCAACTGTCGATTCCTGTGCCATGCAGTCACGACACCGCCAACTCTGACTGAAAGTATAACTCAAAACAAGTAATGCATCAGTTGTGATAGGCTATTTTTGTCCGCATGTTTGCGTGGCGGGGTGTGTGTGTGTGTGTGTTGGCTGTCGGCTCCCCGTATAGCCCAAATAACCAATATACGGTAGACTTTCTTGGAAAACTCATTAACCACAGATCCCTGGTGGTGTCCTCTATCCCACTAACAAGCCCATTTCCTGACAGCCACCCTCCTTCTGTGGTAACCAATCTGTTTGTCTTATTTGGTAACAATATAGGACTGTCTAGCCTTGTCTTTGAGACACAACCCATCTTGTTTTGTTTTTTTTACACATTTTGACAAACCATTTAACATCAGTAATGTAATACTAAATCTGGCATGAACTGCAAATGTATGGGCACAGCGTGAGTCTCACCCACTCCCAAACAAAAACTTGCAGTGAAACTAATCTTCCCCAGATTTTCCTTATGCTCCTTATTCTCCCACCAAATGCCGTCAGCGTAGCATCGCAGGTTTTCTTGCAATAATACGACGCCCCAGTTAAGGTCATGGAGATGATAAAGTTTTAATCTAATTCTTATCTGATTTAACCCAAGCTAATGTAAGACCATAGTTACTTTATAGCTAACTGTATTTTCTGTCCTTCATAAAATATTTCAAGTCCTTCTGGACAAGGCTGTACGTCAAAGTCCTCCGTCTACAAATGCCAAGGCCTCTGGTGTTGAGATGCATCACATTCCCAACACTACAAAAATGATTTATCATGGTCTATGTTGATATTAGTGCTGCTTTTTTTTTTTTTTTAACATATATTGGATGATGGCTGGTTTGGAATCCTTTTGAGAACAACGCTTTATCAGTTCTGGGAAGGAAACTATCTTTGCCAACAAAGTTATTAAAGATGCTAATATTTATAATATGTTTCTTCTCAGATTTGTTTCATATATGTGAACAAATATTGCAACCATATATAACATTTATATCACTTATTTAAGACAGTAGTGCAATAGAGGCAATAAAATCAATAGGATAAACTTGACAGATAGTGTCAGTGTGTTTCTAGATGTTAGTTTTCATTTCCTGTTCCAGAATTTAGCTATAAATTGGTAATGGAAATGGTAAATAATATTAATCATTATTGATTTGATAAGATAAGGTGAACTTTATTGTCTCAAAAGAAGTTTGTCTTGGGCTGCTGCATCATTCAAAAACCATTATGTTCGCAAATAAAACCACTTCTACAAAATTACTTTTTAATGACATAATGTAACAGAACTCTGGATCCTGAGGAAGAAATAAAGTTCTGGTCCCGCTTTCTGCAGCAGAAACATCCAAACAACAGAGTTCATGATTTACATTGGTTTGGATTTTAGAAATAAAATCTAAACCAAACATTTAATTGAGATCTTTTGACTTACCTTTGCATAAAATAATGAAGAAAAATGTATTTGAGAAAACATTATTGTGTTTTTTAAATAAGCAATTTATGGATAAATTGCTTGTTTATCCATAAATTTAAAGATTGATCAAAAGACCCAGTATCTATGGAGAGTGAAGAATTTTAATACATTGACATGTTTAAAAAAGTATCTCAGAAGCTATTTATTGTAATTTGGCACTCGTCACTTGTAATGAAGGTCTTCATTACTTGGATGAAAACACTTAAAAGGGTGTGTTGAATGATAGGGAGACAGATACAGATTGAAGTATTTTATTGTTTGTGTGTCTTTGTGCAGTGGCATCTCAGCTGGAACTGATGGTGTCCTGTTAAAATAAAACAAACAAATGGATGGATGGGTCTTGTAACTGTTTGAAATACACTGAAATGTCTGTGTAGATGTGGCTTACCTCTGTCTCTTACTCTGCAGGGTGTTCAGGCTAAAAGATTCCCCAGGGGCCTGAGCACCTTATAAAGGTTCCGGAAGAGACCAATGCAGATGGAAGAGGGGGAACGATAGACGATGCATTTTAGAAGTTTAATGATTGGATTTATATTTATAGAAAGGTGTTTTTAGAAATAAAATGGTTGCTTAAAAATGAAGAGTGTTTGTTAATATTGTGCTAAAGATTTGGTTGTTTTGTCAAGATTGTTTGTGTACATGTATTTTGTCCTACCCTGTTTCTTGGTGGGGTTGTTAATTGGAGCAGCCAGGCCCTATAAAAACCTGCATGGTGGTCACATTGCAGGTTGGTAGGTGTGGTTGCTGCTGAGGCCCATGGCCGTTGTAAGCAGGATTGTCTAAGAGCTAAATGTTGGAGAATAAACACCCGGTTGGTCTGCACTATTTCTCTGCCTCAAGACTCTTCTGTAAAAGAGCCGCTAAGGGCCATTCTAACATCACTCTTCATAAGGGTCAGGACATACTGGAGCAGCAGTTTATTTTCTGTATCAATATGTGGGACTGAAGAAAATTTTAGATTTTATATACTGTTCTAAACAGAACAGTAGAGAAGGAACGGGAGCTTTGTTTGGCTGTTGGCGTCCCCAAAACATCCCTAAAACATCTCGGGAGAAAAAAATGGCGTCTGCAACCAGCAGCAGATTGAAGATGGACACTGAGGTGATCACTACAAGCACACTGAGGATCCCTTCAATCAAGCCGAGGATACCTTCAAGCACTCTGAGAATCCGCCCAACTCATCAAAGGCATATTAGGTGAAGCAAGTGTTCTGATAGTGCATTCAGAAGACATCTCAAAGTAAGAGCTGTTGCTGGTTTTGATGCTGTTAATGAAAGCCAAAGTGCTTGGCTTTTTGCTGTGCTGGTTTGTTTTGATTCTCTGCTGAGAGTCTGTGAGGTGAGAAGGATTCTGCTGTGTTGAAAATCCTTGTGTCTTGAGGTTGTTGTTTTTTTTTTTTTTTGCACTGTGAAGCACCTGCTGTGATTGTGTTACCTGCAGAGGTATTGATGCAACTAGCATGTTGTAATCTGAAGTTCATGGTTGAAAATCAGTTGTGCTGTGAAAGAAAGACGGCACTGGTTGTCTTCTTAATCCTGGAGATGTTCTTCAGGTGATCGAAGGCTGATTTTTGTAACTGTCTTACTGTGGCTCTGAAGGCTCAGGTCTGACTCCTGCTCCATACCCAGATTTCGTGTTTGATCTGGTTTCCAGCTGTAATAACTGAAGCTGTGCGCTGACTCTAAGATTTCTCCTCTTTAGGTTTGTTTCTGCTTTGTTTCTGTTTAGCCTGAGAAAGTAATGCCACATCCACAAATGTATCTGTTCTAAGCATTCTAGTTCTTGGACGGGTTCAGAGTGACCTGGTGACATTGTAATGTAGAGTTCTGTGTCATCTGTGTAGCTAATCTCATCTCCTGCCATAAACCGAGCAACTGGGACCATATAGATATTTGCAGCATATTCTGTGATTCAAATAATCAGAATTACTTTTTCAAGTAAGAAAAAAATTGAAGAAATAATTTTAGACACATAAATCATGACCTACTTAAAGCAAAGTTGTGGTTTCAGTATTTTTGTTGTTCTTGTATCTATGGACTGCTGTAATGTTTTGCAATACAATCACATAGGAAAACTCATTTGAATTCTTCTTTTAGGTTCTGTCTTGAGGCAAGGTCTTTTCACGAAGGCTTCAGTCTCCGTCCTTGACTTTAGATGCACCTGCTGCACACTCTCTTTGTTCACTCCCTAACCGTCAGTCTGATCTGTTTTTCGGTGTCAGAGATGTATCAAAGTAAGTTTTTTTTTTTTTTTCTGAATACATTACTGAATGCTTTGAAAAAATCTTTGCATGCTGTCCAGGTCTGAATCTTTGAGGTTGCCTGTCTGAGACACGTCTCTCGTTGAAAGCCGGTGTCGTTGAAGACCAACTTTCTTCTAGTGTTTCTCTACTCTGTTGTCTAAAGGAAAGTAAAGTGAGATGAGAGAGGAAAAGAGGAAGAAGAGATAAAGCAGGACGGGTACTACATTGCCTGCGACTGTGTTTGCTACAACAAGCTGAGTCTGAACTGTGATGGGAAGAGACACCTTTCTGAAACAGTAACAGTGCCCATGAATCACACAATGCCCACCTTTATTCCTCTTTCTCTCTATCAAATCTTTTTCTTGCTCTCCAGCTCCCCCTCTGGGACTGACAGTGTTGTTCGCTCTCTCACAGCTTGTTTCCTCATGGTCACATGCACCTTGCTCTGAGCACCATGAGCAAAATGGGATGTGCGGCTGAGCAATGGACTGCATTTGTCTCCGTTTTCACTTTTATACTCGGCTGATGCCACGGACTGTTTGATCTCAAGATGCTTCTTTACATGGCGGGCAAAATATTTATTCAACATGTCACAGCTTCTCATTAAATATATATCTAATAACTGTTGGCACGGATTCCACACCATATATCAGTAGCCATCCAAGCAATCTACACATGCAAAGACTTACAAAGAAACTGATTTTTAAGTTAATTTATGTTTTAGCCTGCCTGAAACTGGCGACCTGTCCAATTTTTACCTCACCTCTCACCCATTAACTGCAAGCATAGGTAGGTAAAAACGATGGGAATAAAGTGGAAAGTGTTCAACACGTAAAAAAGACTTAGAAGACATCTTTGGACAGCCAAATTAACAGAAATCCTTCAGTATTTATTAAGAATCCTGCTCTCTACTAATATTCTCTACATAATATCACCTAGCTTTCTTATGACTGATGGTCTATAAAGTGTTTCTTATTACCAAGACATCCCACCAGAACACGTTCGCAGTTGTTAAAAGCACAGAGAGCTCCTAAAACCTCCACAACTTTATTGTTGCAGCACTTGGTAGCAGGCATATTTTTTCTAAACTTTTGAATATTTCAGTGAGCACCATTGGGGGACATAACCCAGAATGGCAAAGAACATCGTTTCACCATAAACCACCCACAACCAGGTACACATCGAAAGACTTCTGGCAGAAAGTCACTTACCACTCAAGACTCCACTGCAGAAGAAAAAAAGCATGTTAAGTTGGCCACTGAATAGATTGACACAATAACATATATGTATATACTTATTTATATACATATTTATACAGAAGAAAATGTAAGTAACCATACAGAAACACATGCAGAACATGTTTTTTGAAAGAGAAGGGGGATATACTGTAGCACAAACTTAAGGATTTGTAGTTTACACAACAAGAAAGAGCTTTTGTACTACAATTCATGGTGTAAAATTATGGAACAAGTTAAATGTGGAGTTAAAACAAAGTCACATTTAATACAATTTAAAAGGAAATATAACTGCACAGTGGTGCAGTTGGTAGCACTGTTGCCTTGCAGCAAGAAGGTCCTGGGTTCGATTCCCGGCCGGGGAATTTGCATGGAGTTTGCATGTTCTCCCTGTGCATGCGTGGGTTCTCTCCGGGTGCTCCGGCTTCCTCCCACAGTCCAAAAACATGACTGTCAGGCTAATTGGTCTCTCTAAATTCTCACTAGGTGTGAGTGTGTGTGTGCATGGTTGTTTGTCCTGTATGTCTTTGTGTTGCCCTGCGACAGACTGGCCCGGAACGTAGCTGGAGATGGGCACCAGCAACCCTCCCGACCCCATTAGGGACAAGGGTGAACAGAAGATGGATGGAGGAAATATAAGGAGGTTATTTTCACAAGATATAGAAATATGGGTGAGAGTTGGCACAAATGTGTTTATGTAAACTGAGGCTAACGCATAGGAGTGTGTGTGGGTATGGATGTATTTATTTAGACATATGAAAACCCAGATAAAATGGAAAATTAATTAACCTATGTTTATTTATTTATTTGTTATTTAATAGTAAGGGTCCATCTGAAAATATGGTATGCGTTTATGGGCCAGGAGTTCATAAGTTTCTTACTTCTTCCTACTCCTTTTTGAGCGTGTCAAGATTATTGTGGTACAAAAAAATATGTCTTTTCCATTCCTTGTTCATGTGTGTGATTTTATGCTTCTATCAGGTTTGAAATAAATGAATAAATAAAAAATAAATAAATAAGATAGAAATTCTGCGAGATGGGTCTGAGCAAATGAGGCTTAGATTTAAACAAGGGTGTAATTTTGAGCGAAACAGCGATCCCAACAGTAAATGCCATCGGTTTTCAAGTAACAAAGTCAAGCTGCCAGACTGGATCAGTAATTCAGGCAACTAATTGAAAATTAGTTTTAAGAACTGAAGATCTTAGTGCATGGAAGAGATCCCAAGAACCATCCCAAAATTGAAATATAGTTTGCGTAGAAGAATGGGTTAAAATTATATATATATGAACAATACATGTGAATAGTTTCTCCATGCGGAGGAGACATCTTGAAGCATCAGTAAAAAAAAAAAAGTATTTTGGAAGAGCTCATTACTACTTCTTTGTGCCGTTTGACATTGTTACACATAATGCACAGTTATTTTGTTGGTTTTAATTGAATATTTTGATTACCGTACTGTAAATATCCAATGCAGTATTGTCCTATCAGCAGGTATTTCATTTGTTCACAATAAGACACTTTATTTCCACAGTCTTTGTTGTTCATACTTGTGTATACAAGTCAGGTTGGATATCATCTGGAGAGATACACTAACAAATAGTCATTATGTTTCAGGGACATATATGTATTAGGAGTTCCCTTCCCAATTCATTTTATTTTTGTAGTAAATAGCTTATCAAGGACATTGCAGATACAAGAAGTACACACATCAACATCCTTCTGACAATAGACATTAAATGTTCCAAATGAGATCTTAGGGCGTCTGAATACATGAAATGATGGAATGAATGCAGACTTGTTCTTGTTTAGGATTCTCATGATATGATAAGCTTGAGTAATTGTGCCTTTTTTGTTTAAAACCAACCTAAAACAACTAATCCTGCTGCTAAAATTACATAAGATTAGGGTTATGGGGAAATTCCCCGATACTGGCTTAAAATGCAACACTGCTTGATACAACAAGAGAAAACTCTGGTACCGTATCTGACATTTCAGTGAAATTACTGTACACTGTAAAGATATTTGGCAGGAAAGCTCAACAGTTTTAAACTTGGAAAAACCTTGATCCCAGACACTGGCCTATGCCTAAATGGACACCCCGAAATCACATGTCATGCATTGGATGCATGCTGTGTGTGGCCATTCCCTTTATGTCACAATGCATTAAGCTACAAAAATTCAAGAGAAATTGCTCTAACAGCAATACCTGAATATGCACATCTCTCTTAAAGACTCACCCTTTTGATCAGATGGCTCAAGCTTTTGAAATGTCAGTTAATTAAGAGCCTGCCAATAGCAGCACTTGCGTGTTACTAACCCTTACTGGCTGTTATTATCAGATGTTGAAGTCCCTGGTTCTAGAACGCTGTAAAGACCAGGAAAGTTTAGTATTATTATTTGAGTTATCTACCTAGATAATTTAAGGTGTACTTGACTTTTTTTCCCCCCTTCCGTCTGCATTTCTGAGTTGGGTAGCAATGAGGACGAACAGATCTAAAATAGAAGCTCCTGCAGCGAGCAATGAACAGAGCTAATAATCAGAGCTGACATGCTAGTTTGTATGTGCCAGGGCAATGGGAAAGCCGCTCCTCGGGGTCTTTTTGTTTGAGTTTCCGCGTGTGTGGGGGTGTGCAACTGTGTGTGTCTCGTAAGACTGTTTGTGGGCTAAGGCGAGTCTATTCCAAGGGAGAGAAATGGAGGAAAAGAGAGACGTTGATTGATGTGAGGTGATGTGCTCAGAGACCAGACAATCCCTTCTTCAGCCATCAAATTTCTCCAGTGTGCAGCAGTGTAAATGTACTCCAGTGTTCCTGCTAATGTACTGCAGTGTGGATTGCCCAGCACTGAGAAGCCAGCTAGCGTAGCTGCTGAATGTTAAACATTAAATCAGAGCATTAAGATGTACTTAACAAGTACCTATCTTTATATACAACCTCATATCCAGCCTTTAAAGCAGAGGTGGAGTATATGTAGAGTTTTAGTTATTAGTAGTCAGGATCTTGCATAGAGTTGACAGCGGTCAGATTATTGTGGAGAATTGGGAGAAATTATCATGGGAATGGAAAGCCAATAGGCGTTAAGGACAAGACTCATCCTCTGATTGGTTGGTCAAGCCCCACTACTTTCACGTCATGAAGAGTTATCTATGTGGGAACTTAAGAAGCTACCATCTTTCAGTGCTTTCAAAGAAAATGGACACCCCAAAATGGGCTATTAAGTGAAAAACAATGCAGTTATATGCAAAATGCTCCCTCTAACCAACCAGCTCCTCTGGAAAATACATAAACTGCAGACTTTAGACTTATACAATGTTCTCAACTGAACAACCTTTGTGTTGCCATCCTGATCGCTAAATATCTTATCAGCTGAGTTTCTTGAATGAAATTTTTATTTTATTTTATGGTTTTAAGTATCTATTTTTGTTTCTACTGCCATTGTGTTGTCATCATAAGTGCCACTTTTTTTTATCCATTTATTTTAGTCTACTATTGGTTATGTTCTGGATTTTCCTCTGTTATAATGTCATCAGTAACTCCATCATGGATTTTCAGTTGACTGTATGTATTTCAAAATTGCTTTGTAAATTTTAGCTTAGAGTCTAGTGACTACATTTGTCACTTCTGACGTCGGGTAATGCTGCAAGCAGAGCATTCAACATTGAAATGAATTTGGAAACATCAGTGATTTGACTACTTTTAGTAAAGCTTCACCATCCTTTGTGTTACAGTGGGTTCAGACTTTTTGTCCCCCCTGCCACCTTCCACTAATAATGTCTTCAACTACTGCTGATAGTTTGACTGGATAGGATTCTAAAGTACTGGGGTCCAGAATGAGTCATCAAGAGGAGCCATTGTCTTCAAGTTCAGACTTGCCATTGTTTGCTCTGGGTTAGGTTGCTTGTCTGGTGGCAGATAGGGGAGCATAATGATCGATCCTCTGAGACTTCATTGATCAGCAGAGACAGAGTTATTGTCTCCTTCCACTCTGATCGACTTTATCTTTTCCCTGCTCCCTCTCTAAACTCTCCGAAGAAAGAATTGATGGTAGGTCTATTCTATTTTGTTCATCCATTGATGGCAACCCTTTATTTCAGGAGGTTTGCCGGTTTGTTGGAAAACGTCTCTCTCGACGCTCAACAGTTTTGATCCAATGGCAGGATCACGAGTGGTCAAGGATTATCAACAGCAGCAGCAACTTTATTTATAGCATGATTTAACACTAACCACAGCTGAGACAAAGTTATTAAAATCAAAGATTAGCAAGATAAAAGAACATGTTAAATAAAATGACAGTTAAACACTAAACAATGTGAAAGGATTAAAATTCAATACAAAATATGATAGAAAACACAGATAAAATCAACACCAATAAAAGTAGAATGAAATCAAGTCTTAATTGGGTTCAATTAGTAGAAATAGTTACTTAGACAAGCTTTAAGCATGGACTGTTGAATGTGCAAAGGTCTCCTCTACGCCTCTGCTTGGAGGTGGGAGTGACCAGGAGCAGCTGGTCAGAGGTCCGGAGTGAGTGTAATGGTGGAGCAGCTCAGCCAAGTGAAGCAGGGCAAGGCTGTTTCAAACCTTACAAACAAACAGAAGGACCTTA
Organism: Xiphophorus maculatus; assembly: GCF_002775205.1. Lineage (NCBI taxonomy): Eukaryota > Metazoa > Chordata > Actinopteri > Cyprinodontiformes > Poeciliidae > Xiphophorus > Xiphophorus maculatus. Next base: position 27,807,436 of record NC_036446.1, on the reverse strand, counting down.
AAGTGAACTCTAAAACGCACAGGCAACCAGTGGAGGGAAGCCAGGACAAGAGTAATGTGCTCTTTTATGTGTTCTTGATAAAAGGCATGCAGCAGCGTGAGAACTGGCTGATCCCGATAGTAAATTGCAGTAATACGAAAGTGATGAAACGAAGGCATGAATCGCTGTTTCCAACTAACAAATAGAAAGAATGGATTTTATGTCAGCTATTTTTCTTAAATACTAAAAAATTGATTCAACTGTGGAGCATTTTTGTCTGTCTACCAGCCATCTTAAATCCAAGATTTGCAACGGATTTGCAACAGTAACGAAGTACATTTACTTGAGTGGCTTTACTTTTCTTGGCTCAGCATTGCTTTGTAGTCTGATGCTGCTGTTTTTCTCAACTGAAATGCAATTGGCCACAAGCTACGCTCCTCGCAACAAGGGGAACCAATGTGTACTTTTGAATTAAGTATTTTCAAAAATAAGTACTTTAGCATTTTTAGTTTGACCTAGTAACTTTTACTTGTATGGAATAAGTTTGACCTCGAGTATCGCTACTCCCACTCAAGTACGAGAGCTGAGTACGTTGTCCACCACTGCCGATACATGAAGACCCGCATTGTACTTTTGTTTTAATTTACAAAGTGAAAGAAAGTGACAATGTACAAATGGATTATAATTCACTGTTCAGGCTTTCTAAAAAGCTGTTTGGAGTTGGCAGCTGTCACCTTCTCATAATTTGTACCTACTGTATATTTCCTGTTCAGGGTCACAAAGCGTTGGAGCCTTTCCAAGAAGTCAATGAAGAAAAGGTGGACCACACCCTGGACACTTGTAGTTGTGTAGTTAAAATACATGAGAAAGTAGGTTTTTTGCCAGCGTAATCTCTTACGGAAACGTCTTCTGGCAAATTTAGCTTGTTCTAAAGTTAGACCAGTAAGTCCTCGCAGCCCTCCAAGGTTTACTTTCAGTCAGATGGAAAAAAAACCCAAACAAACCCATTTGTCTTTATGGGCAGTCAAGCCTGAAGCAAGAAGATGATGAGTGATGCAAGAATTTGCAGTGGCACTATGCAGCTTTGTGCTGTAGCAGTACTTTTTAAGATGGCTACATGGGTTTTTATGGAAGGTTAGTAATGTTTTCTCCAAAATGTCCAGCAGCTCCGGCAACAGTTTTCACGGACCACTTTGTGCATGTTCTTGTTTTTGATGCTACTTTCTTAACACACATTTATGAAGTTGGTGAATTAGCGAGAAGGCTTTTATTCGTACAAATTAGCAATTTTCCCCTCCTTTCTCGCCTATGTTGACTCATAAGTAGGCAGGAGCTGGTACGAAATTCTTGCAGGGTGACAGCCAGCTGAGTACAAAACACCACACTGCAGCAATTTAAAGGAAAAAAATTACATGCCTTTTAAAGAAAAAAAGCAACAATTATCCCAAGTGCTGCAGAGATCATGTAGCATGCTGATGATTAGTTAGTAATGTTTTCTAGAACATTTATCTGTCATTATTTTAACAGGAAGACTAAAAAGAAACTTCTAGTTAGAAATGATTTCAAAGACTTATTGTGCAAAGCGTACATTTTGGCCATCGTACTCTTCATAAAATCGAACAAATCCAGCAAGGTGTCATGAGCTGAGTAATTAGTCAAGCTTACAGCTCGACTAGGGACAGGAGTCGGCTGTTTAGCAGACATACAGCTCATAACTTGCCAGCTGTATCCAGATGAGAGTTATGGGTGAGGTTCCTTCAATTTCCATACCTCAACTGGAAGTGAAACAAGCCTTCCCATCTCCATCACTGCTTCATCTGCATAATTCAGGAAGGACAATGTGTGTGTGGCAGCGCAGCAATAGATGAGAAGAGTAGAAGAGCACAGGCCTAATGACTCTAGTGCAAATAAGGACCGTGTTTGTCAAGGCATTCGCAGCAGGAGGCTCGGCCATTTACTGCTCAGTTCTTGATGTTAGAATAAAATCTGAATGATACTCCATGAAGAATATTTGTGCCAATTTGTCTTGAGTTATGATCTGATGCATCAAAAACCTAAAGGGAGTTTTTAAATAAGATGTAGTGAAGTAATACTAACAGAGCAGAAGGAGACAACTGTGTTGGGTTGAGGTTAAGAGTTTCTTTAATTGGAAACAGCTTTTTGTCGTAGTCAGTTCACTGCAGTGTTTATTTGTTCTACACAGAAATCCAATAATCCAGGTTTACTCTTTCTAAAAAAAAAAAAATACATCGGCGAGGCCGTGTTTGCTGATGCAGTTTGTTTTAGCAGCAGAACAACCAGGCGCCACCCACAACTGTTCGCTGCTTATCACAGTGTGCATATTACTTGGTAAACTTGATTTGTTCAATTCCCGTATTAGCATATTCTATGCTTAGACTCTCAGAATATGCATCATAACCCATATGTTTATCTTGCAATCTTTTCCATTAACGAATGCATTTATCTGTTTGTTCTTTGCCATCCAAAGCATGCACCGTTTTTCCCCACACATTTACCTGTTTTTAATTGGCACGTTTGTTTATGCTTGTGAGAGAGTCAATACTTTTTGCATTTACTGTGTGATGGGATTGTTCCTGCTGGTACGCAATGCAGACTTCTGCGTTAAAGGCGATATTTCTTTGTGTGGAATGCAAAAAGAGCTGCAGGACCAAAAATTAAAGAGCAGTGCTGCAATGGGGTATGAAGTTAAAACTATGTGGGATAAATACCTCATCTATTTTATTGCATTACCACTGATCCCTGAAACCTGCATGTTTGAGGCTTAGATTGATTCTTCTTTGATGCTCTTCAACTTGGCAAACTTCCTGTCAGTGATGAGAATATTAATTACGCCCTTACTTTGTTCTTTAAAGTGTAGCTCCTCCAACTATGGACGACTTCGAAAGACAGTGTGCTGTCCTGAGAGACTGTTGCTTTCCTCTCCAATGAGTGCTGCTTAAAAAGTTAATACTCTCTAGTAGTGTGTCTATACCTTACAACATGTTTGCTTTTTGATCCTTCATATTAAAAAAGGTGAAGAACTTTTCAAGCTAATAGAACTTTTGACTGAGGACACAAATGACAATTTCAATTTTAGTGAATGTAGAAAGAATATTGAAAGATATTAACCCAAAGTTTCCTAAAAAACACAAACAAAACAAAAACAAAAATTCTCAACATTCTCGGATGACAATTTCTTTTTTTTTATGCATTTGGATGAGATCTTTTGAAAGCGAAATTTATTGTCTTTAGCACAAAGCCTCAATATGTAACAGTTCTATACACAAGCAATGCAAAGATTTAAATTTGAACAGTTTTCATTCGCAAAAACAAAACAAATCTATATTTTGTTCTGGCCTTTCAAATTAGATGTTTTCCAAATTAGGTATGCGACTTTGGCAAACATTAGTATACCTAACATTTGCTATTAAGTATACTTACAGCAAACAGAAATATTTCTGTTTTTGAGCATGATTTCTATCTTAACTGGTACAAAAAATTGTCTGAAATTTGCCCACTTAACATTTGTAACAATGAACAGCATGAAAAGTAAAATCAGGAAGTATCACATGAACCCCCCCAACATATAAAAAGAAAATGTTAAATGTTAAAATGACATTTAAGCCAATTAAAAGGTAAAAGATGGTGTAACGGTTTTGATAATGTCATGCTTCTCATTTCTGCCATGCCTTCTTCTTCTTCTTCTTCTTCTTCTTCTTCTTCTTCTTCGTGTGAGAGGAGGGTGTTTGAGGAAGTGCGGAAGAAGAGCGATTGAGCGAGTGCTTGTATCTTTTCTATCTTTGTTTTTTCTTATTGTTTTTCACTGGGTGTTTGTGTTACTTGTTTATTTGTAATTTCCGTTTAGTTTCGTCACGTTTTAAGGGGTTTTTGGGGGTTCGGGTGTGGCCGTCAGGCCGGCGTCTTAGGACGCCATGGTGGGTATTGGTGGTGGGTCTTTCTCCACGCTGACACGGAAGAACGGTATCAAGGTGGGTGCTGGTTCTCCGTGCAGCGTGGAGGAAGTTTGTTTGGCAGTGGGTGAGGTGATTGGGCACGGGGCAATTAGGTCGGCAGCACGAATGAATGGAGCGGTGGTGTTGTTTGTTGAGAAGGTTGAGCAGGCTCAGCGTTTGGTGGAGGAGGGCGTTGCTGTGAATGGGTTGTTTCTGCAAGTGTCGCCATTAACACTGCCAGCGACTAAAGTGACGTTGTCAAATGTGCCACCGTTCATCAGCGACGATTTCTTGGTTAAAGAGCTGTCGAGGCACGGTAAGGTGGTGTCACCATTAAGAAAAGTTCCTACGGGGTGCAAGTCACCTCTTTTAAAACATGTCGTCTCTCATAGAAGACAATTATTTATGATTTTAAATCGTAAAGACGAGGAACTAAGTCTAAGATTTCATGTTAAGGTAGATGAGTTTGATTATATGTTGTTTGCCACATCGTCTAACATGAAGTGCTTTGGTTGCGGTAAAGAGGGCCATATTGTAAAAATGTGTCCCGACAGGGCCGGGCCGGCCCCGCCGGCCTCGGCGAAGCAGCAACCCGCTGCTGCTGAGCAGGTGGGGGACCCACCTAGTGAGGCTGGAGTGGCGGAGGATCCCGCGGTGGCGAATGCGGAAGAGCCCGCTGCCGCTGCGGGGGAACCCGCTGCTGCTGCGGGGGAACCTGCGGTGGCGGCGGAGGAACCCGCGGCAGAAGAACCAGCAGAGGGTATTGTTGAGGTGTCAGTGGTGGACAGTGGGATGAGTGTGTGTGTGGGAACGGAGGGGTGCACGGTGGTGTGTAGTGATGGGGTGAATGGTGGTGAGGGTGAAAGTGTGGAGGGAGAGAATGTCGGTGTGCAGGGAGGACAAGAGGAGGAGGTGAAGGACAGTGAGGAGCATTTAGTGTATGGGGATCAGGGAGGGATAGGTGAGGTGGAGGTAGGAGGACAGAATGAAAGGAGGAACAGTGTAGAGTCGGTTTGGGGAACTGGATTGGAGGGAGAGACAGAGGAGGTGATGGAAGTGGAGGCTTCTGCCCCGGTAAAGAGGCGAAGCAAAAGGAGGAATGTGGTGGCTGCTGTACAGGCCAGCAGGCAGGTCAGCAAGCTGGCTGGAGAGAGGAGAGAGGTGTCGGACAGCAGCGATGCTGAGAGCTGGTTCTCTGACGCCAGCGAGGCGTCAGTGACTCAAACAAATAGTAAAGAACCAAGATACCCTGTCGAGTCTTACAGAACGTTTTTAAAACAAACTAAAGGGCTGAAAGGAGTAAAGATAGAAAGTTATTTTCCAGATCTGAGAATCTTTTACTCCTCTGCGAGACATCACATTAGGAACAACGAGGTATCGGGTTTTGAAAAGACAGAAATATTTAGATTAAAGAAAGCAATGTCAAAAGCGAGAAAACTTTTTTGAGTAAAAATGATGCACAGTGATTTTTTAGTATTTTTATTATTATTATTTTTTATAGTCTTTTTGTGTGTTGGTTTTAGCTTCTTACCCAATATGGATTCTTTTAAAATCGCAACTTTGAATCTTAACGGGGCGAGGGAGGCTGAGAAACGGGCTTTGATTTACCAAACACTGAACCAAAAGAAAATAGATGTTATTTATTTACAGGAAACTCATAGCGATCATTTAATTGAGACGGACTGGGGCAGAGAGTGGAGGGGGGAGGTCATTTTAAGCCACGGCACCTCCCAGAGTGCAGGGGTGGGCTTCCTGTTCTCTACGGCTTTCACCCCGAACTCCACAGAAGTAGAGCATGTCGTTCAAGGGAGGTGTCTTTTAGTTAAAGCAAAGTTTGATATTTTTAGTCTGGTTTTTATTAATATTTATGCTCCGACCACGAATGCAGAGAAAAAGCGTTTTTTTGAACAAATTGGGGAAAGGTTGGGTGATTGTGGGTCTGAGGATTATGTTTTTATAGGTGGGGATTTTAATTGTACAGAAAACGAGTTTTTAGATCGTAATCATGCAGAGCCGCATCCAGCAGCCCAGCATGCTCTGCGACGGCTGGTCTCGTCTCACGGCCTGGTGGACGTATGGAGGAGGATGCATGCAGGCTCCAGGCAGTACACATGGTCCCACATTAAAGAACACCGAATCTCTTTAGCTCGACTTGATCGTTTTTATTGTTTTAAACACCATTTTAATGTGTTTAAAACATGCCAGATTTTACCGGTGGCTTTTACTGATCATTCGTTGCTTTTAGGTGGTGTTTTTATTAGAAACATTTTACCTAGGAGCGCTTACTGGCATTTTAACTCAGCTTTAACTTATGATCAGGGTTTTAAGGAGATTTTAGGTTATTTTTGGACTGGTTTTAGACAGAGAAAGGCTGATTTTACTTGTCTGAGACAGTGGTGGGACCATGGGAAAGTTCAGATAAAACTGCTGAGTCAGCAGCACACCCTTAATGTCACCCGTGACATCACCGGATCTATTAGAGATCTGGAGATGAACATCGTGGAATTAGAACAACTTAGTGAATCCACAGGAAATCGAGAGCACATTGAAGCTCTCAAATCTAAAAGGCTAGTTTTAGCAAACCTGCTGGAGAATAAAGTCCAAGGCGCATTGGTCAGGTCCCGGATCCAGAACATCACAGAGATGGATGCTCCCTCTAGCTTTTTCTTCAGCTTGGAGAGGAAGCACGGGCAGAGGAAGCAGATCCACTCTTTGCTGTCGGACACAGGGCAGCAACTGAGTGAACCAGGGCAGATCAGGAGGAGGGCTGTGGAGTTTTACAGTTCTCTGTTCCAGAGTGAACATGAGGAAAACGAGGAACTGTTCGAGGAGTTCTGCAGTGAACTGCCTCAGGTCTCCGAGGAGACCAACACTGAGCTGGAGCGCCCCCTGGGGCTTCAAGAACTCCACACAGCCCTCCTCAGCATGCAGGGCCAGAAGTCCCCGGGCATTGACGGGCTCACGGTTGAGTTTTACAAAGCCTACTGGGATCTTCTGGCCCAAGATTTGCTCGACGTCTACAACGAGTGTCTGCACACTGGTTCACTCCCCTTGTCCTGCCGAAGGGCGGTTATCACCCTGCTGCCCAAGAAGGGGAACTTGCAGGAGATAAAGAACTGGCGCCCTGTGTCCCTCCTCTGCACCGACTATAAGATCCTCTCCAAGGCCCTGGCCACGAGGCTGGGGAAGGCTATGGAGCAGGTCATCCACCGGGATCAGACCTATTGCGTCCCCAGCAGGTCCATGGTAGATAACATCTACCTAATTCGGGATGTTTTGGAGGTCTCCGGTTCATTAGGTTTGCAAATTGGCTTGATTTCACTAGATCAAGAAAAGGCATTCGACCGCGTCGAACACGGCTTTCTCTGGGACACCATGAGGAGGTTCGGGTTCGGCGAGGGTCTTATCGCCAAGATCCAGGTTCTGTACAGTGGCATTGAGAGTGTGCTGAAGATCAACGGTAGCCTGTGTGCTCCTTTTAGGGTGTGTAGAGGCGTTCGACAGGGCTGCGCGCTCTCGGGGATGCTCTACGCACTCTCCCTGGAACCCCTCCTCCGGAAAATACGCTCGAGTGTTTATGGTCTGGTTTTACCTGGTTTTAAGGAAAATATGGTTTTATCTGCCTACGCTGACGATGTTGTTGTTTTTGTAAAAGATCAGCAAGATGTCACTGTTTTAACCAAGATCACTGAAAAGTTTTTTACTCTGTCCGCTGCGAGGGTGAACTGGGGAAAGAGTGCAGCCCTGGCCGTCGGCGAGTGGTCTGCAGGGCTCCCAGTTCTCCCTCAGGGTCTTTTATGGAAGAAGGACGGTTTTAAATATCTTGGGGTGTTTTTAGGCAGTACACATATTGTGAACAAGAACTGGGACGACATTGAGCAAAAAATAAAAAATAAACTGTCAAAATGGAAGTGGCTTCACCCACAAATGTCCTACCGGGGCAGAGTGTTGGTGTTAAACAACCTTGTCGCTTCGCAGCTGTGGCACAAGCTCGCTGTTTTAGACCCACCGTCTGGCTTACTGGTAAAAATTCAGTCAGAGATGGTTGATTTTTTTTGGAACGGTCGACACTGGGTGCCACAGTCCGTTTTATTTTTACCGAGAGAGGAGGGGGGCCAGGGCCTTGTCCACCTGGCTAGCAGAACAGCTACCGTGCGTTTACAGTTCCTGCAAAAGTTTCTTACAAGATCTCCTGTATGGAAAGATGTGGCCAGCTGCATCCTCAGACGTGTGAATTCTCTGGGGTTGGATGCTGCTCTGTTTTTAACTGATTTTAGTCTTTTAAAGTTAAAAGGGTTGCCTCAGTTTTATCAGAGTGTTTTTAAATCGTGTGCTTTTTTTAAACTGCACAGATCAAAAACGCATAATTCTCTGCATTGGCTTTTAGAGGAACCGTTGGTCTGTGGAGCAAAAATGGATGTCCGGGATAGCACCGTGCCGGGCCTTGCTGAGGTGCTGTCCAGGTCCGGGACGGTGACCGTGCGGCGGCTGGTGGAGGTGGCTGGACCGGACTTCACTAACATCCAGGAAGTCGGCCAGCTGCTTGGGGTCCGGTCCGCCAGACTGACACAGCGCTTCCTGGAGCTGATAAAGGGGCGGATGACGGCCGAGGAGAGGAGGCTGTTGCAGCTGTATGCCACGAAGGAGTGCCTGCCTGACTCGAACGACATGTTCCCGGATGTGTCCCTGGTCCCAGATGTTGAGGAAGACAGCGGTCCCTTGCTGCACTTTACGGACTCAGGGGCGGACTTAAATAACAGCAGCGCAAAAGTGCTGTACAGATACTGTGTCAAGATCCTACACAAGAGAACTCTCTGCAAAAGATCCGTCAGCGTGTGGAGCGACAGACTCGGAGGACAAAAACCTCAATGGAGGACTTTATACAAGCCTCCAATCAAAAAACGGACTGGTGATCTGCAGTGGCGGATTTTGCACGGCGCTATCGCCACAAACTCGTTTTTGTCGGTCATCAGTCCTGGGGTTTTAAACGAGTGTCCATTTTGCAGTTTGTCTGAGAGTGTGTTTCATGTTTTTACGGAGTGTGTACGGTTAACTAGTTTTTTAAATTTTTTAAGGAGTATTTTTAGCCTTTTTGGCATGGTTTTTACCAATTCCCTTTTTATTAACGGTGTACATCACAGTCGATCTACAAGTTTTAAATCTCGTCTTTTAAATTTTTTAATAGCCGAAGCCAAAATGGCTATTTATATAACTCGACGAGACAAAATGCAGGCTGGACCTCAACTCGATGCGGTGGCTCTGTGGAAGGTCAATATTAAGGCCAGGTTGAGATTAGAGTTTTGTTTCTACAGAGCCACCAGGAATCTGAGGGGTTTTTTAGAACTGTGGGGTTTTCATAATGTATTGTGCACCATTTCCGATCAGGGAGACCTAAAATATAATAAGCTGCTATTGTAAATATTTATTGTGTTTTTTAGTGTCCTTTGACCTGATCATGTAATTGTTTTTATTGTTAAAATATTGTGCAATAAATGTTTTGTTAAAAATCAAAAAAAAATCTTCTTCTTCTTCTTCTTCTTCTTCTTCTTCTTCTTCTTCTTCTTCTTCTGTTGCGTTTTATGGCAGTTTACAGACTTTGCGCATTACTGCCATCAACTGGACGGAGATGTAACTTCAGAAAATTCTGCCATGCCTGTGCTGAGGTTTGTGTTTTTGCCTCATATCCTCTCACCAGGTTGGTCATGCCAAGACTCTGCTCTCCAATCAGCCTAATTAAGCCCACCTGGAAAAACCCAACAGCCTCCCTGTCTCCCCTGTGTGCATAACCCCATAAACTCTCCCCAGCTGCATTGCTGACAGATTACCATCAGCCTTATGCTAGTAGGATGGCAAACATTCCTTCCTCACTCTAGTTTGTTACCAAGTTGCTGACCAAGTTTACGGCTGTGCATCGTTGCCCTCAGGCGACTTCTAGTGCTTTTCAGATATCTGGACATCGACTCTCGCTCTGAATCTTGGCTATGGATTCACGCTTAATCCTCTTAAGTTTCCTGACATCTGTCTCCATGAGTTAGACCAGTGCCTGCTCACTGACCACATATGTGGATTTTTCATTAGTGCTTCAACTGTGGAGGTTTTCACTGAACCAAACTTGAGCTGTGTTTCAGGAGTACCATATTTCCGGACTATAGAGCGCACCTCACTATTAGCCGTACCCACATAGTTTCTTTCTTTTAAAAAAAACCTGGAAACGCACATGTATAAGTCGCACCGGGCGATAAGCCGCTGATATCTCCGTCGTGCTCGGTTTTCCACAAGGCCTTAATTAATCTGCTGGATTTATTAAGGACGCAGCCCTCCGTCTCCAACGCCGAACCATGGATTCGTTCACGCCGAGTTTACGTGCAGCGGCTCTATTTCCCTCCTGTACTGCCAGATCGATAGCCTTCAACTTAAAAGCGGCATCTTTTTCTTCATGTGGTTTCCATGAGGGGGTTTGAGTTTGAAGAAATTTCTCCGTCGTGCCTGCTGCTACCATGCGCTTGTTCTAAATTAAAAGTAGCGCTTTCTTATTTGATTATCAATTTTGACTTCCAACGATTCACTTCCTGCTAAAGAGCCCTCTGGTGGTTGAAGAAAAATCCATAGAATAGTTGCACTAAGCAACTATTCTATGCCTAGAAGACTGCAACTATGGTTCTATGAGTCCCGGATAACCACTGGAGGCAGTGCTTCAAGCAATAGTTGCACTAGGCAACTATTCTAGGGCCTAGTGCAATATAGCGCATTAAATAGGGCCATTTAATGCGCCATAAGGATGTCGCTGTGTGGTAACGAAGCACAGTGCTCTGATGGCAGTTCAGGACTTCTGGGTAAAACATGTTTTAAAGCCGCATGGTTCAATACGACTTATAGTCCAAAATATGCTGTACTTCTTCTGCCACTGTCGCCGACAGCTGTCGTTATCAGCGTCTGCTGCGCTACTGGAGTTGTGTTATGTAAACTGAAGAGTGCTGAGAAAATATTCAGTTTTGATCTCTCCTTCACCTGGGATCTGATTGTCGCCTTAGAGTTTCCAGCCACCGTTCGCTCACAGTACCACTGTGTCGGTTGCATCTTCGCCCACTTTAACCGCTGCCAGTTAGTGGAGCTCATTGTTTCGTCTTCTGACCCAATTAATGACTGAAGTCATTAGCCCCTTTTTCTTTTTTTTTGGGTCCCTGCAGAGGTACGAGTGGTGTTCCTTGACCAGAGCATTAACCTCCTGTGTTGTGGCTGAAATTTTGGGTTTTCAAATAACCCGTTGCATAGTACTATAATAGTACTGACTGTTGGTGATGCTATTTAGGAAAACCATCATTAACATCAAGGACCTTTATAGTCCTCGGTGCTTTTAAAAGGATTCAAGTTTCTCTGTTTTTAATGTAGTTTGTTCCAGATGTCTGACCTAAATCATTGAGGCACCAACAGCACATGTACTGAACTTAAGTTAAAAAGGAAGTATCTAGTACTTTTTCGGGGGGGTTTCTTCAAATTAGGCTGCAGTGTGTCTTATTGGAGCAAAAATTTAAAACGGGGTAAAAGCGTTTCAGCTTTTGCCACATTTCAGTCTGTGGGATTGGACATTTTAAAAAATAAGCTGTCTGTTCCCCTACTGGCTGATATGGAGCCGATCGTCCTTCAGATTCACAGAATTCATAATTTCGGCCCCTCTTATCTCGGCCCCTCTAGATAAGAAGGTTCTTAATCAGTCACAGGGTGGAAGTGGGTGTTTGCTGCTCTTGCTGGAGGAGCTTTTCGCTTCTTTGCTGCGGCACACCCCCGGCTCATGAGCCGTTTGAAATGCTGTTTCCCTCGGTCTGTCAGCCATTTTCTGTTTAATGAGCTGGAGTTTTGGTCAGATTTAAAAACCCAACATACAAAAAGGGACATGGCTGTTATTTGAGAAGTGGTGAAGAAGAAGACTGTGGTGGCATTTGTTGACTAAAAAGTTGGATATTATACTTTATGTATGCCAGTATAGACAATTTAATGTACAAGGGGCCATTTAATGCGCCATAAGGATGTCGCTGTGTGGTAACGAAGCACAGTGCTCTGATGGCAGTTCAGGACTTCTGGGTAAAACATGTTTTAATGGTGGCCAGATGGTGACACTCATGTTTTACAGCTCACTAATTAACCCAAAGAGAGTTTAAAAAAAACAAACAAAACAATTCAGACTCACCACTTCTGTTAAGCCAAAGGACCGCTGTCACCTGCTTATTTTTAAATGTATTTATTTTTCCCTAAATCAAATTCCTAGTAAAACATCCTCCAATACCAAGATCTGGGCACGTTTCAGCAACTCAAACACCAGAGTTGCACTGACGTTAAGCCAGACATAAGGATATGGAGGATAGAGGGATCTGAACGATCACAACATTCACAGCTTAGGTGAAGAAGAAGTGATTAAGATAGTGGAAGCAGCCTTATTGTTGCAGGTGTCGCATCCAGTGTAGAAACGACGGATTATGTAAAACTAGTTTTTAGAAGCTTCAGCAAACAACAGAGTCAGGAGCAATGAAGCTCAGCACAGCATCATCTGTAGATCCTGTTAGCTGAATCTCTTTAGAACCAACAGCGGTTGTCCAGAATTGTACAAAACGTCTTTTTTTTATTTTAATTTTTTTTGTGTCTTCTCACATTTTCTACATAACCTAAAAAAAACAACAAAGTGGTAGGGCTTTCCAGCCATACCAGTTCCACAGTCAGTCCAATAGACCAGAATGCCCACTGGATGTAAATGTTAATAAACCACATCTCTTTTCTGCACACTGAAGATTAAATACATAAAATTTACTTGAATGGGTGAGGTAAGCGGCTTTTGCTCGTTTTCAGACCACATATTTAAGGGAGGCATATCTTGTCTTAAATCTCACAACAATTATATACTCACTTATTTCCCATTTCTTGATATTTGGTGTCCAGTTATGATAGTTTTTTTTTTATGATCATGGATTATTACACCTGGCTCCATGCACATGACAAGGCTTTTCTTTATTCGCTCTGAAGTGAAAAAGTGAACACAATACAGCACAAATTTCTCGCACAAATACCAGAAATTTCATTTTTTACATTTATTTATTAGCGTAGTAAAATTCACCATTTGATTTTTATTTTCCTCGTCATTAATATTCTGAGCTGCACCTCTGCCGGCCTTGGAGTCGCAAGCAGAAGAGCAGCATATGGGTGTCAACACATGACGGAGATATAAAACCTGCAGAAGCACGGCGCTCTCCCACCGCTTTTCATTTTTGCAGTGGTTTGGCTCTGCAGTTTCAAGTCGTCTGTAAGCAGCCGCTTTTCAACAGGATAGGCTGCAACAATAAGGACCTGGGATATATGCTGACAACCTCTTTCACTTTGCACTAATAATCACATATTCTAACTGAAAATAAATATCTGTTTGTTTGTTTTTGTAAGTGGAAACTTATTAATATTAACTGTGATATTTTAGTTGAATCCTTTTGGAGTTGGAAAAACAAAAGATGTTTGGAAACAGCAGTATCTTATTCTTGTAAGCTTACGACTGTGTTGTCAGATGGGAACCTAAACTGCAGCCTTTTTTTTGTGGTCTGTCTTGCTTTGTCCTCCTTCTGTCACCAAGTAGGTACAGGTTGTGTTTACAGGAGACCACTGCTTGGAAACTGCCGGTGTTTTCGGATGTTAATCAGAAAAAGTTCCACGTTTTAGACCGCACCGCCAGTCAACTGTAGTTGTCATGCCAGGCCACTAGATGGCGCTGAAGCATGTCGTGACCCCTGGCTAGTTCAAACACAGGAAGCAAACGACATGGTGACAGCGAGAGTTTGAGGCGAGCCGTGAATGAGCCGGTAACTGAAGACGAATCAGATGAACTAGTCTAGTTCCGAAGAGAAACAGCGCTGGATCAATAATTTGGCACTGGTTTGGATTTTATACGGAGGATGTCGAACAAAATGAGGTAATTTGCGAAACATGTTATAGAACTTTTGCCACCAAAGGTTTTCCCACAAATTTATTTCACCGCCTAATCAGACTATTCTTTTACATGCCGTTCATAGCCGGTAGAACTAGTCCGTTAAAGTGAAACCTGGAGACGCAGGTAGGATTAATTTAGTGCTATGCAATAGGAGAAATAACTCAAAACTACTCATTCCGGGTTTTTTTCTCGCTCTCTGTCGGCTTTATGATACACGCAGACTCGTTGCCATAGCAACTGACAACAACGCAACTTTATGTATCAGGATTCGGCACCAAAAACACTCAAACATTACCCCCCACATAGAGCAGAACATTCAGTTAGTTACAGTTTTATGCTTTTAGACTTGATGTGTATTTTGCGATTATTATTAATAAGTGATCGCTGTGGTAGATTAGCCGCTGCTATTAGCCAAGCTAACACAGCGGTGGTTGGTAAGCTAATTTAAACACCTGCTTTACTGATGCTCTGTCAGTGTGTGTGTAGATCTTATTTTTAAGCTGAACCAAATCACACCTCATTCCACAGCACATCTATATGTTAAGTTTGTCAAAGTCAAGCATAACTGACCTACTTTTCTCTCCCTCGCTATTTTTTCTTAGTTAAAACTTATTTCTCACCTTGTTATCTAGTCATAGTGTAGACAGTTCATAGCAAAATACTGAATCCCTTTTTATATGAGCTTACATTTAAGTCTAACAGGAAAATGGGGGCGGGAACTTGCGTGGGGTAACATTGTGCTGGAAGGAGTCTTGTTTAAAATAACATTGGAGATCATTTAAGAATATCGTGATATATATCGTGTATCGTGATATAGCAAAAATATATCAGGATATGAGATTTTCCTCATATCCTCCAGCCTTAGTAACCCATCTCTCCCGTCTCCCATGAACACATATATATTTGTTAGAAATGTAACTAAAGTGAACAGGTTAGGTAGCGCAGCACGGCACAATGCTAGCCGCCATTGTTTTTGTCGCGTAGAATAAACCCTACAGTAGTGCGTTCTGCTCATGTACGCTTTCACCTTTGAGCTTTCCACCTCTGCAGGTGTTGCAGAAAAGTTTCACTCTGAGACCTGGTTTGAAAAAGTGCCGGTGTGAGAGACTCCCGTGACTGGTGTCCTGTAAAAACGACGGCGTATCAGGACCATTGTAGATAAGGGGTGGGAGAAGAGAGGAGTACATTTCTGCAAAAAAGTCAGACATTTTCAGATTAACCTCAAAATCTTTTGAGATTTATTTGAAAGTTATTTTTCTAGAAAATTTCTCAAATGAATCTCAAAATTTCCTACATTTTTTTTTTGGTTTTGCTTATCTGCACGTGTTCCAGCTCTGCAGAGGCCTGGTATATGGCATCGTTCATTTAAAGCGACAGTTACTCTCAAGGACTGCAGTTGAGCACCCCTGTATTCAGCTTCATCGTTCTTCTAGCCAACTCTCCCCATTTTACCTACCTTTCCAAAAAAGAAAAAAAAGAAAAGCACACCCACATCATAACACTGCCACCTCAATTTTTCTGCATCCTGGTGTAGTCAAGGTGATATGCAGTGCCGAGTCCCTCCCCTCTGGTCCCCATCAGTTATTCCCCACTTTTCGTTGTCACAATGTGACAAAGTGTGAACAACCTCAGTGTTTTGAATACTTCCCAAGACATTGTTGCTTATCAACGTGACGTCTCTGTATTTATGCAAACGATTAATGGTTGCTAAAGCTAGTTTCAGCACCTGTATGCTTTTGAACGAGCTGGACTATATTTTTTATGGTTTACGAGAAGGAACTGAAACCAATACATATGAAACAAAGCTAGATGCCTGACAAAAAGTCTAAGGGTGCTGTGGGAATTCTGTGTGTGTGTGCGTGTGTGTGTGTGTGCGTGTGTGTGTGTGTGTGTCAGGCTGTATGCATGGCCTCTCAAAGAAGCCCCACTGAGGCTGGACGCCCTGAGGCATGACCAGGTGTCCCTGTGCCGGGAGTCGATGCACTCTGCAGAATATCAACGACGAGCCTGACCACTGACACACACACACGCATGCCAACAGATTATTTACTACCTGAGCATTAAAGAGAAACAAGGGTACAGTACACAGATGCATTATTATAGCACATATTTACTTTAACTTTACATATATGCATGTGAAGCACACATACAGATACACACGCGATGCACGTTGAACCGGATTGACAGCGAAGTCAAGGATTAAGTTTGAAATCCGTTTGGTCCTCTCAACCCCCATCCTGCTCCCACCTCCAGCAGCTCATAATAACAATGATAGAAACAGGGTGTCTCCCAGCTCTCACCGTCTTATACGCAATGACAGCCGCGCCGATGACGACGCGGCGAAAAATAATTTGTGGAGAATATGTAAAATCTCACACTAACGTTGACTAAATGAAGTTTTCACCCCCTCAGATGTCGGTTTCAGAAACGGAATAGAATTGAAATCATCTTTATTGTCATCGCACATGTCTTAAGTATAAAGCAACGAAACTTTGATTGATGCAAATAAAGTTGTTAAAGTTATCATTATTGCACATCTGGACGCTGCAGTTTTACTCCGTTCTTCCTTGCAAAACTGTTCAAGCACCGTCAGGTTGGATCAGCTGTGAAAAGCTTTTTTTCTTTCTTTTTTTTTCCACCTCCAAGTCCAGCAATATTTTTTCTGAGATTGAGGCCTGGGCTTTGACTAGGTGACTCCAGAACATCCCACCTTTATTGTCTTTAAACCATTTCTGCGCAGCTTTAGCCGGATAGCTTCGGGTCGTCGTCTCACGGAAAAATAAATGTCGTAGTTCTCTTGAGGTTGGAAGCGAACTGTCCTTGATTTTTTTCAATATTTCACTGCGTTCATTTTTTCCTTCTATGTTTACAAGCCTTCCAGAAAGGATCCTCAAAATATGAAGCTGCCCACCATGCTTCACAGCGGGGAAGTGTCCACCAAACATATTATCTTGTCTGATGGCCAGAAGGTCAATTTTGGTCTCACTAGACCAAACAACTTTCCTCCACTTGACCATGGAGTCCGCCACATGCCTTTTGCCCAAACCCTGTTGAGCCTTGATATCATTTTTTTTTTTTTTTTTTGCCAAAAAATTTTTTTTAAATTTTTCATCATGATTGATTTGTAAAAGGGAATACCTTTTTATTTTGTTTTTTTCTAGGCGCTGTACATTATTTCAGTCAAGTCTTAGTCAAACAGGAAATTGTTTCTGACATACTTACATCCTATCTTGTGTCCTGAGTGTGCAGTGGGCGGGGGCGTGTGTGTGTGTGTGTGCGTGTGTAACGTCACAGTGAAGTCACGGCGGCGACGCAACGTGACTTCATTAGACTGTGAAGTAGCTCGGCACAGATTACAGTAAGCCCTGTGTGTGTGTGTACATACTGTAAAGCCTTGAAGCTTTCACATGTGCACATACCCTCTGTGTCTGTTTTACATGCGTTTACGGATTTCAGCCTAAAGCCTCAGATTGTAGGTTGGAATTAGTCAACATCTCTTATTTGCGGTGGAATTGAGGGATTAATGTCCCCGGATTATTTCTCCCGCACATTCTTGATCGAGTGTTTTGAAGATGATGATGTTTTTTATATTTGTCGTGCCATGTTTTAGGCTAAAAATGATCCTCATGTTCTGCAAATTGGTAAAAAAAAAAAAAACACAAACAAACAAAGATTTTTGTTTGCTTGTTTTGGAGTGCTTATGGTACCAAGCAGTACATTTGGTGGTGAACTTATTTCTACGTTGTCATTACAAATCTAGATTTTGAACAAATACAATATGAATGTAGCACTAAGCATGTATGTGTTTAAGGTCAACATAAATTGTGACTTCATATACATTTACAATTAAATGAAAATGGTCTGACTGTCAGCATTGTATGTCATATTTGGGGCCTGCCCATAGCAATGCATAAGGAGAGCAGTACTGACTTGTGAATCCTCTGCTAACATGACGGTTAGCAGAGGATTGATAACCACAGCAATGGAACACAGGAGGCGATTGGCTGCTGGTTAGGACTACAAATGCGCATCACTGTAGTTCTAACTAACACTCCGTTAAAACAGAGTGCTGAGCTGCCATTTAGAGTTACTGGCTGTTTTGGCCAGTATATAACGGATTTAACCCAAACACTGTTAGACATTTTAATTAGTGTGATCATTTAATATGAAGCTTATGGGTTTTTTTTTTCAAAATAAAAGCCTCAATATCCCCCTCAGGGTAATGCACTGCCGTAGGCGGTGCAATAATATTAGCATGCATTATATTTTTCTCTCAGGTTAGGGGTTCATTAGCATTAGCCTTTTACCTTAAATAAGCTATTAGCTATTTTCTTACTTATTAGCCATGTTTAATATACTGAGTGGAGTAAGTCAATTACAGACAACATTCTAATGATATCCCACATGCTATTGACAGCAATCACACTAACATTAGCATTTCTGCTAAATTTAGCTGATACACTTACTTTATCATACTGAATGGTGCAAGTACATGTTAGTCAACAATCTTGTCATTCTCCTCATATGATTGCAGCTTTCTTTAGCATTGATGCTAATTTCTAGCATAAGAACGCTGGGTCCAAACTGACGGGCACACTTTGGCAGGCCCCGGTTGAATTTCTTCAGGAATTTTCTAGTTATCTCTTTATTATGTAGTAGACAAGAAGCAGAGTTATGATAAAACTTAAAGCAACAACTGTGAAACACTATGGGGGAAAAAAACTGTCAAACAGAAGAAGTTTTTGCCTGAATAGTCTGCATCTGTGTGTTTTTTCTTAGAAAACTTTTCAGCATAGGTAATACAACTTGGTATAAGTTGGTATAGGTATAGAACTTGCTGCTGGTCCTCTCTGAAGTCTCAGCCCTCTTTGTTGGCTGGGATGAGAAGCTTTTTTCTGCTGTAGCTTCCTAATTCCTCAAAAAGCATGTGGTGATACATATATATGTTTTGCCTTCTTTGATTTTTGTTTGCATTCTATTTAAATAAAATGTCAAGATAATTGGGGCCTGCCCATAGAAATGCATAAGGAGAGCAGTGACTGACTTGCGAAGGGACAAGGGAGCACTGGGACCACCAGGGGGCGATGAGGGAGGACTGGGAGACACGACATAAAAATGAATGACAGGAGTTTGAACCTCCCGTAGTTCTAAGAGAGCAGTTGTTTGGATCCCGGCAGAGCTTTTTACCGTGTGCGGTTCTGGTGGGTCGTCGGTTTATGAGCTTCTTTGATGTTTGCCGAACTGGTCCATAAATTTATGCAAAACTGTAAGCTTGAATACAATAACTTAAACTTACTACCTGTCTCTTGGTGTTTTATTCACACTCGGGCTCCTCAGCCGAACCTTTCTGACTGCCTATTACCATATTTGTAGTCAGGCGCCTAGCCTTAGTTAGCAATACATGTGACTTTATCCACAACAACATAGAAGCACAATTTATGCTGTTATGGGAAGATTCTTACTTGGCCTCACTAGAAGCTCAACAATTCAGAGTTTCTGATAAATCCTTTATTGTCACTAGCTAAATATCATATTCATTGTTCCAGGTAGGGGAAGCCATGTCTTGCTGCATTTTACCATGAAGTTAAGTTTTATATCCCGACTATCAAAGACAAAAAATAGATATTAAAACAATTGAAATCTGTATTGCTTTGAATGTACAGTTGGGAACCGAAGCCCCTTAGCGTTTTCTTTTTCTTGAACATGTTTATCTGTATTTGTTTTTTCTTGAGGCAGAACAAATGTTTCTCTCTGTCGTTATACAGTGTTAATAAAGTTTAAAAAAAAAAAACATCCTCCCTTCCCCCCCACACCCAACAGACTTTTTGTGGCTATGATGTCGAACTGTGATGTCACACATCCTGTCTGTGACATCACTGGTGACTGTCTTTGTATTCCCAGATTCCACAGAGAAATTCACTTGCAGTTTAAGGTTCGAACGAGAAAGAAACGATGGCGGAGAAAGATTTCACGTTAAGAAAGTTAGAGATTCTCCAGAAGAACCAATAATATTATTCTGCATTATCTTTTTCTCTCAGGCAGTTCCTTAGCATTAGCATTTTAGCTTAAACACACTATTAGCTATTTATTTTCCTTATTAGCCATGTTTAGTATACTGAATGAAGTAAGTCAATTATAGAAAACATCCTAGTGATGTCCCACATGCTACTGACAGCAATCACGCTAACATTAGCATTTTTGCTAATTTTAGCTGCTAAACTTACTTTATCATACTGAATGGTGCAAGTCCAGCTTACTTAACATTCTTGTGATTCTCCACATGCTACTGATTACATTGTAGCTTTCTTTAGCATTGATGCTAATTTCTAGCATCAGAACGCTGGGTCCAAACCGACGGGCACACTTTGGCAGGCCCCAGTTAAATTTCTTCAGGAATTTTCTGCTTTATTTTATTTTTTTAAATTAACCAATATTAAGCATTATTAATACAAAAGAGTCACAATTTGTGAGGTGTGTCGCTTCTGTGCAGGAACAATAACACAATAATTTTTTATAGTGATTATTGTAATTATGTTATTGATTCCAAAATCAGCTTTTCTGTCATAGTTTCACAATCCAGAGGAAACTAATGGAAACTACAGGCTGGTCATAATGCAATGCCTGATTAGTGTAATCATATCATGTTTACACTATACGTGTGAAGAAGTTCAATAATAAGAGACGTGA
Source organism: Xiphophorus maculatus (assembly GCF_002775205.1). Classification (NCBI taxonomy): domain Eukaryota; kingdom Metazoa; phylum Chordata; class Actinopteri; order Cyprinodontiformes; family Poeciliidae; genus Xiphophorus; species Xiphophorus maculatus. The sequence goes on along the minus strand of NC_036446.1, from coordinate 27,786,856 downwards.
AACGCTCTCTCACTTTCAAATTATGATGTCAAGAGAGGCAAGCTGTGAGGCTCAACAGCGATTCAGCCTTCCTGATGAGTTTATTGATCATCCACCATAACGCCTCCCCCTGTTCACCCACCCTTGGCACGTAGCAAGAAAGGATACTTGCCAGGATTCCCTGATTAAATAAAAATCAAGAAAAAACCCCAACAACAACAACCAGTAATAAAAGGGGGTCAGCCTTCTAGCAAGAAGGGAAAAAGTCTGGACTGAGCCTTTAAAGTTTTCAAAAGTTTCCCTCTGACCACAAACCTCAATCTATTTTTTTTGGTTTTTGCATCATCACTGTTATTGATTAAAAGAAAAAAAAACACCTTGCAGGGCAGTGTCATTGGAGAATTTCTGCACCAGACAAGATTCCTGACTATGCCTGTAGTCAGCAGTACAGAGAGAAAGCGAGAGAACGCCATGCCCTGTGGGGCTCTTGTCTTAGTGGAAACAGTGCCAGAGAGTCTGCTACCAGACCCTGACAACCTTGGGGTCGAGATAAGAGGGTCTGAAAGCCTGAGCCAAAGCTGTAAGGTGCAATTTCAAAATCAGTAATCGTAATATGGCCAATATTTGCAGCTGAATTTTCTCACATGTACTTGGGGACTCGGGAGGGGAATCTGAGAATTTAAATCCGACAGAAGTAGTGTTGGTGAATCCTGCGGAGAATATAAAGAAATGCATTATTCTCGGCTATATATGTCTTGAAAAATAACTTTTTCAAAGCTTTTTGTTACATTTATATGATAAAAGGAAAAGGTGTAAAATCTTCCAGAGAACAGTTTGGATGTGTTTTTCTTTTCTTAGGTGGACATGTGGAGGAAACCATTAACTGCTGGTATAAGCCCCTGTCCACCCATGACCTCGCTAAGTAGATAAATCTTTATTATAATAACCATTAAACTCTTTCAACGTCCATTACATAACACAATATTGTATATGAGAGAAAACATTTAAGTTTGATGCGAATGACCACCGTAGTCACTGGGTAATGGCACAAAAAAAGATAATTGTTTTTGAAGAGTACATTGAGATTAGAGATTGTCTTTTCTTCCTTTCTTTTTTTTTTTTAGTTTAATTTACATGTAAACAAACAGAGCATTGATTTGTTTTAACAAGTCACGTGAAGCAAAATAATATTCAGTACTTTTTGAAATAAATAAAATAAAATATAAAAATGTCAAATTTAAAGCATTTATGCCGTTTCTTCTTTTCAACATATCACATTTTCTAGCAAATCCCACATAGCCTATTCCAGTTCTCAACTATTTTTGCCCTTTATTTTCTTTTTTCTTATTTTTACAATTTTACCTATTTTCAGTTTCTAAACAATATTTCCTTTTCTTATTACAAAACAACAAATGAAAAAAAAAATAAAACCAACAGTTTTTTCTTAAAATCAGGCTAATACATTTTTGTGTTACACAGCTGCTTTTCACTTTGTCATATTTTTAAAATGTGTATTTCTTTTTTATTTAGTTTATGTTGCTCATATTTAACTCTTATTCACCTATGGATAAGAAAAATATCCATAGCTGAATATGGATATTTCATATTTCATAGCCTGCCTCCAACCTTTCTTTCAGTGCTGCAAGCCTGTGGATCCACTTTTACACTATTCCAACTTCTGAGGCTGCAAACAAAAATCTAAAACATCCTCCTAGCTGCCCTCAATCCACCCACTTTAAAATCCCTCGTCCCCCTCAGACTAAAACCCTCTCACCGCCTTTAAAAAGGAATAACTGCTTGGTTAGGTTAGGCTGTGCCTTTAAGTAAAACACTGTTATCATTAGAAAGAAGTGTATTTATTTATTTATTTTTGAAGAAGGCCATCACCTGAAGCTAAAGTTGAGTCTTGGTGTGTTTGTGTACGCAGGTTGCACATCCTCACAGTGAGTTTTGGTAAAATCTTCCCACCATTTTTATCTCCAAATGAGAACTGATTTCTCTCCACATTTATCTGTTCACTGAGTGTAATGGATCTGCAACAACATGTGACGGGTCAAAGGTTCCTAAAATGGTTTTATTATGTACAAAAAAACTAAATATTCTTCTATATTTTCTGCATTTATTTTTTGGGTGTTTTTTTTTACAGCCAAAAAATCAGCTGGACTATTTATATGTGATAGTCCAACATGGTAACATCTGGTAAAAGACCACGAACCTTTTCTCATCGTTACGCTGGACTCGTGCATTTGCTTTGGTTCTATTTACCCAGCATGCCCTCCGCTGTAGTCCACTTCCTGCTTTTGGAGTGGTTTCTGGTCTGCTTTGAATTGCACCAGAATTCACTTCAACCAAACAGAGTCCTGGATTTTTTTGTGGACCAGGATTCATTTCTTTGGTCTGCATCAGAGTTTGATTGAGCATTCACACCTTCCCAAACGAACCAGACTTTCCAGGCAAACAAGTTAGAGTTCGATTAAAGTGGACTAAACAAGACTGGTGTGAATTCACCCTTAATTTGCAAAGTGGCTATCAACTGTTTTAAATTGATTAAAGTAAAACACATTTTCTTTCACTTGAGACGATTAATGCATTAAAGATTGTAGAGAAGTGCAAAGCGCACTGTTCACTCATAACGTCTTTAAAACCTGCTCAACATTACCTCGGTTGTCATTTCCCTGCCAAAACAGCTCCGACAAGTTATTGCACAGGCGAGGATCATCTGATGGTGTCCTCGAGCGCCTTGCATTAGCAATACATATTGTGGGCCGTGTGGGTCAGAGTCTCAGCAGAATGAATGGACTTCTAACACAGAGATGCCATACAACCGGTAGGTGGAGGCTAGGCAGACATATCAGACTCTCGTTCCTCAGCAGCGCCTTGTTGGACCCACTGCTCTCCTTTGTGAGGGAGAGGCTGCTGCTGCAGGAATGTGATTAGTCTTCATATTTAGATAGATGGCAACCGTTTTTGTAGCCTCCAGTGTCAGAATGCAGGCGTTTTACTGCAGAGATGTGCTGAAACTAAAATGAGCCGTGCCATTCACTTTGCTTCTCAGCGGTGGGGATGTTTTTGCTGATCAGAACATAAAGCTATTAACGTTATGTATTTTACACACACACACATACATATGTATAACAACCAATCAGAGCCAGGAGGAGGGGCTTAGCGCTGTCAGTCATGCTCGTGTGCATGCCGCTAAATGTGCTAATGGCAGCGAAGGAACTTACAGCTCCAGGAAAACCGTTTATCCGTTGTCATCGGTGGCCATGCAAACTAGCTTTAGTATTAATGGCAGCTTCTGTTGTGGTGAACCAGCTGTAGTGTAGCAGACTGGAAGGGTGAGAGCATAAGCAGCACGTACAGAAGCATGATTGACTGTGCTAAGACCCTCCTCCTGGCCCAGATTGTTTGTTTCTAACCCTGCTGGATGTTTATATAGTTAGCACCGGTAGGAGATATTTTTTTCTTCCTGTCTCCTACTATACTGTCAAGATATAGTGACAGTTTCAACAAATATGTAAAAAAAAAAACATTTTTATGTGTTACATACCCCAGCTTGAAGTGGAGTTGAAGGTAGCGCTTGATTATTTACTAGCGATGAAGCTGACCATATTACTGTATTGTAAAACTTGTCATGGATTCGATTGTCTCTAATGAACTCGAGCTTAATGTCACTGACACTTATTAATATTCAGCTACGCATGTTTATGTCTGTGGAACCTTATGCATATTAATCACTGTTTACATGTTTGCCGTCAGTGTATTGTGTCACTGTGGTTTCCAGACTTGTGTGCGCGTGTGTGTTTGTGTTGCACCAGAGCTCGTGTCTGTGGCCTACACCGCGGGTGATGCTGTCGAGGACAGGATGTCACGCAACATTACATCACTTCTGATCTCCTTAAATCTCTTCCCATCCAGTTGAGGGAGTGTAGGCGGCGTTAATGAAGGAAGAAAATGCCACCTTAAACCATGAAGACGCCCGAGGCTCGGCAACGACGACTCGGAAAGTAGCGACCCCAAAAAGACTGAGCTACTCACCTCCCACTCACATTCAGTCCTTTCGGTAATTCAGTTTTTAACGGCGGCTCTGTTCACGAGGAAAGAGCGCGATCAACCAAATCAAAGAGAAATGGGTGAAAGGACTTTAGAAAAAAAAATTTATTATGTGTTTTGGATTTGCACATCTCAGCAAATCAATAAATATATTATTATATGATAACACATTAGTGTCTAATTTAAGGCACCAGACCAGCAGGAGTTTCAGCAGCAGCTGAAAGATCAAAGTGAGGCTCAGCAGATGCAAAAGGTTTGGTAATGTTCAACGTGGGGCACAATGAAGCAGAAAATGTTTGTTTAGCCCGAAACGAGGCAGAAATTTCACATATGAGGTTATTTAGCTTTAAAATATGTTTGGATGTTTGAGTTATGTTACAGGAGGTAAACTACGTTTTGGTCTTTTACATTTTAGAGTCATAAAACTCAGCTCAAGAATGCATTTCAACATATTGTTTCTTTAAACTGAATTTGTCCAAGAGGGTTAATGCATTTCCATTTTAAACGGCAACAAACTAAATGAGTTCACTGTTTTTGCGTACTCTACCATGAGTGTCGGTGAGCGGATTGATGAATGTTCCTTCTTTGGAAATTAACCTGTTTCAGTTTACATGAAGTCTTTCATAATTTTCTCAAGTTTGAAATAGATTTGAATTATGATGTGCTGCAACCAGGACGTTTCTAATTTGACCTAAACCCAGCGAGTGCTTCTGATGTACAGTGCCTTGTAAAAGTTCTTATCCCCCCTGAACTTTTTCACAGAATCACCATGTATAATAGATTTTCGTGTTGTTTTTTTTCCCTGGTAAACCAGCATTGTGCAATTATAAAGTTGCAAGTTATGAAGGAAAATAGTGCTTTTTTTTTCTTATTTTTACTAAATATGTTAAAGGGACAGTGTTATTTAAAATCAACCTTTTTGAGTTTTACATCACGTTCTGTTATTCCCTAATGAAAACATATTGTTGTCTTTTTTGCATGTTTGAGAAATCCTTTAATCTCCCGTGGCAACCATTCAGTGAAACGCCTGGGAGGACCTAGCTCTGCCTCCCAGACGAAGCTCCTCCTCTGAACTACAGTTTCCAAGCTACAGACTCTCAGAACAGGCCTCTCTCACGACTCACCAACTCGGCTCCTTCAGTCTAGCCAGCAGCAATTAGCAACAACCTGGTGGAACTGTGAATCTGCTGAGCTCATTATACGAGCTAGTTCTCAGTGAAATGTGTTGAAGGGTCAACATAGGATTTCATGAAGGCGGAGTTTCAGAAAGAGCAGGAATTTTTAAAGAGACAGTTGCCCAATTTCAAGGCGTTAAATCAGGAAGTCAGTTTTGTTTTAAGTAATACAGCATTTCAGGGTTTCCCCCCAAAAACTTGCTAAGCTCCGTGCTCAGGTCGCTGGGACAGTCATCCAGCCGCCCGCCGTGTTTTTGAGTTAAAAAATGTTTAAAGTTGATGGGAAATTTGAAAATATTACTTGATAGTTATGCAGCTTTGGAAGACTGGAAGTTTAATACCTAAACACCAACTACAAAATCTTTAAAAAAAAGGCAATAATAACATTTTTTTAAAAAGCTAAGAGAAATTAACAATGCTAAGCCTGGTGGGGGCACAAGTACAGCCTGGTGGCCTACCAGGCTTATAATACACTGAGGGAAACCCTGGCATTTTATAACAACTGAAGTTAACGTAGTTAACTGAAAAATACATAATACTGTCCCTTTAACAATAACTTAGGAACAAATTGCCTTTTAAAAGTCACCTAATTAGTATTTAGCTGTTCTGTGCTGGTTTGTTAGAGAACCTTAGTGAATAAATGGTATCATGAAGACAAAAGGAACAAAGCAGACAGGTCAGGGATAAAGTTTTGTAGAAGTTGAGAGTCCCACAAAACACTGCTCAATCCATCATCTGAAAACCGAGAGAATGTGCTACATCTACAGACGCGCCGAGACATGAACATTGTTGAGGAAAAATTATGTCCATTATAATCTCTTGAGGCTAGCAAATCTGACCAGGGATGCTCTTGGAGGTTTGAAGGACCAGTTAGCCCCTACTTCTTTAAGTCTTCCCCCAGAAAACTTGCTAAGCCTGGTGTTTGGGCGCTCGGGCGGTCATTCATCCAGCGGCCCGTCGTGTTTTTGAGTTGAAAAATGTTTAAAGTTGAGAGGAAATTTGAAAATATCACTTTCTACAAATTAAGCATGTGTATAATTTCCGGTCACGTGGCTCCGTGCCCCTTTTAGAGTCGGCATAAAATGCTACAAATGGCAACAGCAAAATCTGCAGCTGTTAGGCAGTTTTTATTTCAGCATTATTAATGCAGTCTGTGTACATTTATTGCTATGACGTGTTTGGATGATGAGGCATAACGCATTGGGATGACAAAAGAGGATCCAGGTTAAATGACTTTACATTCGGGGGAAACCTTGATTCCATTTTCCCCTGACGCTCTGTCGCATTAACTGCTTTGCTTCTCGGTGACGTAGGATGATGAAGAGCTGTAATAACTTAACGCTCCACATTGTGCCTGACACTAGCTTACTCAATGTGATTACTAGCTAAGCCAGGCTGTGAAAGATTTTTTTTTTTTGGACACTGAAAAATCCCGCGGCAATGAGTGTCACAGCTCGGCTCGCGCAGGAATTGGGACGTATTGCCAACGCCATGAATCTTTCAGTCAACAAACAAAAATGGAATAAATCTCTTAACGTTTCCGTTTATCAAACTAGAGCAGCAAAGTTAATAAATCTGCTATCCAACTATCACGGCCTCGCGTTAAAGTCCTCATTGTTGAGCCGGAGGTAAATTTCACAAGCCACTAAGGTGAGGAAGTCACTTGTTTTACCCAGCTAGCATAAAACTGTTAGCATTTAAAAAGAACACTGTGCTGACAGTAAAACAAGTGATGGAGCCATAATTCTTCGCATGACAAGAAAATCCCGAGTTCCCGACTTGTAATTTATTACTTTAAGCCCAACAGGGTTTGGATTATAGAGTAAATCTGCCCAGCATAAAAGAAATAATCATAATTATTAAAAATATAAATTTGTAAAACATTTGCTCAAAAGTATTCTCCCAGTTCTCATAGCTAAAATCCACAAATACGCTAAAAGCACTTACAGCTGCCTCATTTAATAGTTCATACACAAAATATACTTGAATATGCATTAATGCGCAGAGTGGAAACCATCATAGCAATGCCACAAAGGCTAACATGCGTGGTCCTCCTTGTGTCTGCTCTGTGCTGTACAGCCAAAAACTGAATGGCTAGGCATTAGCGTGTCAAGTAGCATTGTGGCTAGTTGCTTCTGCTGCTCAAATGGCATTTTCTTTAGAACATTTTCAAAAGAAAGGGGCAAATTTGGGGTTACGTAAAGCAGAAAAATCCACAATCTGTGAATTCTGAATCGCAGACAAGTTGAGGTTAGCGTGTATTCACAGTTGTATTTATACAGTTGTATTTATACAGTCATTAAATCACAAAGGACTGGAGTCTGTTGACTCATTAGCTAATGTCAGATTTTATTCAAGGGCATCACAGTAAAAAAAAAAAAATATCCCTTCCACTTTATATTCATGCCATACTTCGAGTTTGCCCAGCAAATAAAATTTCACTGAAATACATTGACATTTATACTTGTATGGAATAAAGTATAGAAACGCTGAAGGGGTAATAATACTCTTGTTTATCTTCTGGTTCATTACTTCAGTTCCATCTCTGCCTCTTTTTTTTCCCTCTTTATGCTGTGGAACAGTGAAAGACTGTGTTAGAGCATTTGATTAACAAAGCAACATTGTTTTTCTTCTGGAAACAAACATTAGATTTGACAGACATCATCGGAACGGCGGAGTTTCCCGCGTTGTTATACCGAAGTAGTGAGACATAAAACCACGTCGCTCAAAATCCTAAACAAATTACCGTTTTAAGCCCCTCTTCCACTGAACGCCGGGACTTGTTTTACAAAGTAACGCGAATCCTGTTCACGCCGCGCCCGTCCTTTGGTCCCACTGAATAATGCAGCTTTGTTAATGGATTGTTCTAAATCAAATCTTCCAAAACGGCCTCCCCCCAGTGTTTGTGTAACCCACTTTCCTTTTGTTTGTCTCTTTCCCTTTCCGCTGTAATTTGTTTTGTTCCCCTGCGTGTCCCTGCTGATAGTGGGTCTTTGTGTGCGCCTGCGACGCAGTTGGGGAAACAAGATGTGGGCGAGTGTCAGGCCGGATTACACCCAGCCGGTTTCACCGCTGTGGCACCCACACACCGGGAAAGTTCTGACGAAAAATAGAAATAGTCAAACAGCCTAAGGACGAAGGCTGCTGTTTTCATATATACTATTAGAATTTTGAAGAAACTAATTCCTCCCCTGCCTTCATACGGTGATTACTGTTCAGTCATTGATATGACAACTTATTTAAATGTTGCCTTTTAATGACATTTTGTGTGCGTATGCTGTGTCCTCGGCAAATGTTCCATGGCTAATGCAAGTGAATCATAATAATGACCAAACTCATTTGAACTCCAGCTTTAATTGCATTGTTCAAACTAATTTAACCATAAGATCAAACCGTAGCTTTGGATTATATGTGGGGAGAAAAAAATTTATTTCAAACTTCGTACTTCTTACTACAAAATGCAGTTTTCAAATTCTGATTTTATCTATTGAGGGTGTCAAATCAACATGAAGTATTTATTCTCTAAGCTTCATAACAGTGTTTTTGTCTTAAATTGCCCCTTTTACCAATGAGATTGTGGGTGTCAGTAAGGTTAAGCTGCACAAATAAGGGAATAATAAATAAAAAAGCTGAGATAAAGCATTTATTTTAAGTGACAAGGGCTTTTTTATTTACTTTTGGAGGAATTTTAATCCATTGTGTTTCGTAAAACTGCGTTTTAATCCAGCCATTTCGGAGATTTTTTGGAGCATAAGCAGTCTCGTTAAGGCTACAGGAGCTCATTTAAATTTTAACTTTGAGTAGGCCACTAAAAAACCTTTCAATATTAAAATAAAAATCTTTCAGGATGGAGATTGCCATGCTCCACTCATGTTGTCTTGTGTATAAACAGCTTCTCCTTGAAGCTGCAGTCCGAGGAAGAGCGTCCGAAGGAGCAGGAGCTTCTTAAAGAGACAGCGGCCAAATTTCAAAGTGTCAAATTTCTTTTATGTTTAATGTATACAGAATTTCTATAACCACTGAAAGTAATGTAGTTACTTGATTATGCTATTAAAAAAGCACTATGTGGCTGGAAATACATAATAAGCACTTTTCCTGGGATTTTTAGCTTGGTAAAAATCAGATCTTTCTCTGCGGGGTCAGAATTTTTTGTGAAATTGAACTCAACATCTAAGTGTGACAAAAAAAAAAACACTTAAATCAGGAGAAATTGAGGGGGGAAAAGTTTCAAAGCTGTTTTAGTCAACAGTGTCAATTGCAGTTCAGACCAAGTGACATCGATGCATAGAGGTCCATAAATAGTAAGAGGGTGTCAGATTTATATGATGCATGAGGGGGAAAAAAAAAAAGAAAACTAACATGTTTTCTGTGTCTCCCTGTGGCCTTGAACCTCTTTCATGTGGGAGCATCAAAGCGAATCAGGAAAAGTCGGATCTGAGAGCCCTCTCCTTCAACTGATTTGTTTCACTCTGCGTGTCGGGAACTTCAGATCGAGCCTCGGAAATAAATAACATCAGCATAAGCACATATGTGCACGAAAAGCGTATTTGCGAGTACAAAGACCGTTTGCGATTAGTGAAAAATGACAGCAAATACAAGAAATCGCCGGTCTTCTAAGAAGTCAAAGCTGCGCTAACCTTGCTTAATTCCTCCTCCTCGCTTTCGGCAGCACCCGCTCTTCAGTCTGCCCTCTAATAAGTGATGTCATCAGCTGTCACTGTTTCTGGTGGGCGTTCCTCTGGGACAGCCCTCCGTCGGCGGCGAGCAGGAATGTCCTCTCCCGGGGCCCTGATGATCTAACTCGCAACTCGTTTTAGAGAAATCACCAAGCGGTTCCGCAGCGGCCCTCGCTCCGTGTGAACAGTAGCCTATCTATCACATGCGAGCGCAAAACCATGCAGACAGTTTTTGTTCCATCACAGTAACGGATCGGATCACAAACAGATGTGCTTGTGTATTATTTTTGTCCTCCCCATACTATAAACAAATACTGTAACATTGTCTGACTATATGTTTCGCAGTCACAATAAATGCATCAGTTCTGTTACGTTTACTTTTCTGTTTATGATTGAAGCTAGCAAACTGTTTGCAGTGTTTTTTTTCTTTTTTTCAGCTTTTTGTGCTCAGTCACCACAAACTGAGTGGACTAATTTGTGATTTGCTGAAAATGTCAACAAATGGACAAGTGAACCAGACAAATAGCTGTTTTTCTTTTTTTGTTTTGTTTTTTGGCCAAACCGTTACTGAACTAGTGCTAAATGGTATAATTTGTGTGGTGGCCGATTCTAAAATGCGGTATTTGGGCAGTGTAGCTTTAATAGCCTGTGATTTTCAGTCTGCAGCTGGTCTGACTGCACGTTATGTTTCATTAAAGCCTTGCTCTCCGGTCACCCAATACATCACTCCGCAGATGGTGTCTGACTACGCTAACACCCAGAGGGGACAAACTCGATATACGCTACACAAGTACATATTGCAAAAGTTTTCCGACTTTGTGCACTTTCTCAACATTTTTTCACGTCGCAACCTCGAGGGTCAATGTGTGTTGCATTGACATTTTATATGCAAGACCAGGAACAGGACGTTGCTGACTTTTTGAATTATCGTTGCAAATGCAAGATACTGTGAATTATTCCCCATTCTTCCTAACAAAACAACGCAAAATGAAAGGGGCCGCATTGAGTAAAATTGAATTTTTTAACTTTACATGTTTTGATGACTTTGCCTCATCAAAAACATACCTGAGGTGTCGCTTTGATTCTTTCTTTTGAGAAATCCTTGAATCTCCCATGGCAACCATTCAGCCATTCATTATAACAACTGAAGGTAACATAGTTAATTGTGCCATAAAATGATATTATGTGGCTGGAAAACACACAGTACAGCCCCTTTAATCAAACAGGATGAAGCAACTTTCAAAGGCGTATATTTTCAATTAAAATTAAATTTGGACTTTGACTGGGCCATTCATTCATCACCACATGAATACGTTTTGATCGACGGCATTGCAGCTCTGGTCATCATGAGCCGGGAAACTGAACCTTCATCCCGGTCTCGGGTCGCACACTACAGAGCAGACTGCGTCTCGTTGTGCGCTCACAACAGAACCAACACGTTCAGGGTGGATTTTTTTTTTTTGAAAGCTGCTAACCATGCAAAGAGCTCAGAGCTGACAAGTCATGCCTGTGGAGTTGTTGTGACAAATTGCATCATGGTGAATGTGACGCAGCTGTGCTCGGCGACTGAAAGAAAAAAAAAAAAAAAAAACGCATTAAAATTCAGACGATTCAGTGTTAGCGTTTGACTTGGACGCAAGAAGTTTTATTGAAGCTGTACAGATATTTGCACACCCAAGGAGTCATCACTGAGTGCCAGTAAATGGGGGGAGAGGGGGAGGATTTCATTTTACAAGGAGGGAAAGTGCAGAATATCAGCAACAAAAAAAAAAGTATTGCATAAAAATTCAAAATCGCTTTGCATGATGAAATAAGATTCGAGGGCGCCACTAGAACTGAGCTCTGCAGAGTAGTCATTTGCACACAAAATCAGTTTATCATTTACAGAACATGTGTAACCCTAACTTATCCGAGTAAAAACACACAGAACCAGGCTCTCCACCTCCGTGGACACAACGGCTGCAATGAGATCCACCATCATTAGAAACTAGCTCTACGAGAAGGTGACAGCTGTGTCAGCGATTATTGGGAAATGAAAACACACACACACATATAAAGAGGGGGGGGGGGGGAAAGCTGATGCTCCATGCAGGGTCTTGGATCATGGGGTGAGAACGATTATGAGAAAGTTGAGGAATCAGCTGTCAGATACATGGTGGGAGCTTGTTAATGATCTGAAGGCAGACTGGACCACAGTCACCATGAAAAACTGTCTAATAGTCTCAGTTCTGGCTTCCCTCGGCTTCAGGAGGCACATGTACGAATTAGCGGTTCGCTAACAATCATCAAATAGAGCACTGAGGTAAAAATGTTGCATTTTGGATGCATTTTTCAGCTATAGGCGTCGGTGGAGAATGTACAAGAACAACTACAGTGGAATTTAGGAACTGAACACTACAGATGGTTCATCAAGATGTCTTCCACCATGAAAATAACTCAAGACGCATTGCTATGATTAAACGCATTCGGCACATAGTCCGTCTCCAGAGCGTAACCCCGCAGAACATTAGAAGGAGGAGAAAATTTAAAGCATTAAGAGGGTTTTTGAGTTTTTACTATTTTCTTCTTGTAGTGTGGAAAAACCTGGGGATCCACAGAAATCGTCGACGTTCTGGTCTTGCAAAACATGCCTTCTTCTCCAGCCCTATAAATCATGGTTTCTTAGGGGATCAAGTGTTTATTTCTACTTAATAATGTGAAGAAATGTTTTCCTTTATGCAATATCTATCTTTTTTTCATTGACATAGTATGCCTTCATATTGAAATTAAACTATTAGAAAAAATCTAAACTTTTAGTTTTCTGTGTATAGAGGGTAAAATGTAAATGGTAAAAGTTCCCTGATTGCAGATAGCTTGGGATTTTTTTTGAAAATGGCAGAAAATTGAGTCAAAAATACTTTAATCTAAGCATGCGCTAACATGTTTCCCACACTTCTGTTGTTTTTTGTTTTTTTTACTGTTTTCTTCTTAATTTTGTTCAGCTCATTTCTCAGGAAATGACCTAAAGCTTCCGCTGGAAGAAGAATTCAGTTTTAATGATCCCACCCTGTTGATTCTGCAAGTCACCCTCTCTGTTTCTGCTTAATGAGGCCTTTCAATGTCGCCAAACAAGGCTGGTTGGCAGACTGTTTCTCACCGGGGATTAAAAAAAAACAAAAAAAAACTTACTTTCCATAATGGGAACGATATGATTATTTTCAATTATACAATTTTGGAAGCCATACAATATAGCCTGACTATTGTAGAAAAAGCACAGTTTCCTTTGAGGCAAAAATATAATTGCATGCAAAGATAATAATTGATATGAGTAAAAACAAAGTCAATCATCTAAAGCATTTAAAGCATATATGCATTAAAAAATAGGAATACATCGCTCTCTTGCTCTGTCCATTCCAATTCATTTACTGTTTACTAGTTTTATATATTTGCTTAATTATTAATTATTGTTTTATATTTCCTTGGACTGCTCTACTTTAACCCCTTCAGACCAGAATTTTTTCTTGTGGACCAAAAAAATTTTGCTCAGCTGATTTTTACTCCTTTTAAGCTTAGAAATAAAGGGAAAAAGAGAAATTTTTTCCTCTCATGTTTTAATATGTTTTTTTAAATGTCCATTGTAATGGACATCTCGACTAAATGAGCGTAGGATGTCTTGAAAACTTCTATATTTTTCCCCAGAGTTTCATATAATATCTAATTAGGCATGATCTCAACCTTATAAATTGGATGTTTGCTTAATTGTTTTTCAGTGTGCATGTCTGAATAGAAAATATATGATGCAAAACATAGTTTTGACTTTAGTAATGCGTCATTAAACTTTCAAATGCATTGGCATGTTATTTGTAGTAATGTAAACGGATTACACAGTTACCAAACAGTTGACAAAGCATCAGCTTGCTGGGTATTTTCATGTAATCTCTAATTTTTGGTGAACACCCCTGAAGCAGTTTCAATGTGGCACAAAGCACAGCTGGATTTTACATGTGTTACAGTAGAAATGCGTATTATGGCTTTTTGCATCTGGTGGGCACTGACTTTTTTCCCAGATTTTTGTGTGGTACAGACCAACAATTTCATCTAGCAGGACAGCACCACCACGTTGATTCACTGTATAGCTTGAACACCTCTGGATGAGACACTTTGTGCTTTACTTCTCAATTTACCATCTAATTCCCATTCTCACATGACTTATTTCCTATATCCAAGCACTCAAGAGCAGATATCTCTCGATGTACAGTCAGTTCAAGAAAGTCTGGGAGTTTATACTCCATCATTGAAAAAATAACATAATATAAAAGCATTAACAAATCACAAAATGGCTATGAAATGCTCATACATGCTTCTTTTTTTGCATGGTAACACTGAATTATTAGGCGTTGTACAACATACAGAAACTCCTGATGTCCATTGGGATGGACACTCAACTTTTAAAAAAATCCTACGATTTCATGATAGAAAAAAAATTCAAAATACCTTCAAATAGTATCACTGGAAATACTTAACATTATACTGAGAGTAATTGTTTTTAGGCTGCTATGAACATAAATTAATATTTTGGATGAAAAACAGATGCTTACTCCTCCATGTCTCTCACTTCATTCAGATGCTCGTCTTGTCTGATGCCTGAAACTCACTAGTATCAAGTTAAGAGTCTGAACTTCATTGTTTTTGTTTATTAAGAAACCAATCTGTTAGATCCATCATGCAGATAACAAATTCCTTATTTTTTTTATTGGTTTAATCCCACAAAGGTATCCTGTCCATTACAGTGGACAAGGGGTCTGAAGGAGTTAAGTGACACAAAGATATTTAAATAATGAATAAATAATAATAAAAGAAATATCATAAAAAGGTAACGCCATGCCTCGCTGCTGGCAAGTTGTTTCTTACTGAGAGCCATCTGAGTTCACTCAATATGATTATGTGAAATTGCTCTGACTTTCAGCTGACCCTATTTAAATGTCTAAGCAGCTCGAAGCAACAAGTCGCACAAGGTCAGCATGGGCCGACAGACGGACGGATGGATGGATGGATGGATGGATGGATGGATGGACGGACAGAGTTGCAGATTTAGCTCGTAATGCTTCGCGCGGCTTCCTCACAAGACTGGTTTCTATAACTGTTTATTTCAAGAATTAATTTCCATAAGTCGCAAAAAAAGAATCAACAAGCTTGGAGCGATTACAACAACACGTGTTCTTCAGATATGGGTATTGAACAGAGGTCATAAAAAAAATAAAAGTCTGCTGATGGACTTATTAATCCATTAGATTGGTGCGCGAACATGTAAATAATTAGTGCCAAAAAGTTATTTTTATATTAGTTATGTGGCTTGCTATACAGATATTTTTATGTATTTTCATGACCCAACAATATGTGGCTCTCTTGGCTGTTGCAATAAAATAAATAATTGATGTCTGTCTTCAAGCGGGCCCACAAATCAGTACAGCAAGGGACGTTTCTTTTTTCAGGAAAAATCAATATCTGTTTATTGTTCGCCGCATGGAAAAATATTACCATGAATAAATCTCCAGAGGAAAGAATCTCCTCAGCCTGCCCAACTATTTTCAGAATAGTTGGACAGGTATAAATGGTTTTAGTGTTTACCTTAGAACTACGGTAATGGAAATTTGTCGTTTCACTCAGACGTTTATTTGTAAAAACAACAATAATCAGTTGCTCACGGCATCGTTTTTACAGTGGACAGCAGTCAGATCTGAATAACTGCAGTGCATGAGGAAAGAAGTCGTTGCATTTGAGTAATGGAGCAAATGTAATGAGAGCATGACACAGATAGGTTTTAACAATGGGAACAGAGCACGTGCTCAATGTTACCGACCTGTATGGCATCCCATTCATGTCAGAGATTTTAAAAGATAAGAGGAATTCCTTCACGCAGAAATGATTACATTTCTTTTTTTAATCTATGAAAGTAAAAGCTCCAAGCAGCTTCTGCTGTGTAGCGTGTTCTTGAGAGCATATTTAACGATAGGTACACAGAAAAATAACGGAGCCAATCGTAGAGTATCACAGAGAGTTCCAGAAGGAGTAGGTGGAAAACGACACAAACTGAATGGCTTAAATACTGAGGGAGAGGAGGAAGCGATGAAGGAGTGGAGCTAATCACAGCTGAGTTGGGACAGCTGGGGAAGAGAGCAGGTGGAGGAAAATTAGGAGGTATGAAACAGCTGAGCAGGAAGGCAGGCTGACAGGCTGGGCGAGAGGCGGGAGATGAGGAGAACAGAGGGAACCAAAGAAAGGAGAATAATAATGTAACTGTCTACTAGCCTTCGGAAGACCGATGAGTCTAATGGGGACAAAAGCCTGGTGCTAGTGCGGTGGGTTAGGGAGAACGTCTAGGTTTGACATAAATATCATTGCTAAAATGAATGGAAGTCCATACAAAGTCCTAACATTGGTACAAATACCAACTGGGGTGTGCTTGCGTGTGTGTGGGTGTGCGCTTGTGCTTTTGTTTGTAAAACCTTGTGGGAACTATTTTCCTGACACATACTACGTTATGGGGACCGAAGCCTGGTCCCCATAAAGGGAAACGCTGTTTTTGGGTCAAGGGTCAGATTTAGGACTATGGTCTGAATTGAGTTTTGGATAGGGTTAGGGTTAGGTATGTAATGGTTAGGGTTAGGTTTAGGATAAGGGTAAGGTTTGGGCTGTAGAAATGAATGGAAGTCAATTTAAAGTCTCCACAAAGATAGCCACGCAAATGTGTGTGTGCATGCGTGTGTTTGTGCAGGCGTGTGTGTGTGTGTGTGCTTATAAAGCGTGTGGAAGATGTCCAGAGAAAGGCCATCTGTCATGAACTCACCTCGGTTCTCCTGTCCTGTTTGCCAACCTGCTTTCTCCTTTTTATCAACAACACTCAGCTCCGAGTGCAGTCCTGCAGAAAATGAACAACTCCAACTGTAAAGCGAAGCAACAACAAGTAAACAGCTTGCAGAAAAAGAAAAGCTCAAACCCTCGTCCTAATGCAACAGTTCCTCATGCTGTCAATGATTTTTTTTCTTTTTCTTTTTTCACATGTAGATGTCGATACATTAATGACACTTGCAGGATGTGTGTAAAAGTATTTAAATAAACAAATCTGTAGTCAGCATAAAAATCCAAGCTTTAATTTGAGGAGACTTATTTTGCTGGGAAAATTTCCAAATTAAGAAATTATTGTTTAAAAATTTTTTTTTTTAATTACTCACAGCACAATGGTTGTTACCCTTGTCAATCATTTCATATTGGAAATTATGTCTCACTTTTTAAAGTGAGTTGGGATTTATAGGAATTTCTATTTAGTAATCCTGCTTCTTTGGTTTAGAAGTTTAATGTGAGACTGAAGACTATTTATTTTAGTGACCACATTATGCTGACCTATGACCTATGACAATTAAGTAAGATGGTGAACTACTTAAAAGAATCATTGTATTCTTATGACAATGTTGTTGGTCTCTGCCAGACACATATTTATTTATTTAAATAAATGTATCCATTTAAAAAATTTATTTTAATAATTTTTTAATGAAAAAAAATCAGATCAGAACATCTATATCTGATGTTATATATCAGATATATATAGCATCACACGACACAGTATGAGGGCTATACAAACGCAAGTCAATAAATAAATGAAATTTATACAAGAATAAACTTGTACGAGAATAATAGTCATTATATTACGAGAACAAAGTCATAATATTATGACTATTTATTCCTGTATTTCATTTTTTTTTGTTTTGAAACATAATTCTGGCAATATTATGACTATTCTCATATTATGACTTTAGTCACATAATTTTATTTAAAAAAAAAACAATTTCTCACCATAAGCTCTCCGCCTTTCCATTTGATTTTTGTATTCGTTCTTTTGGTAAATCATTGCACAAAACCGATTCATATTTACCATTTCCTGTCTGATGTAAAGCATGTACCTATGACAGCAACCTCATGTGCCTATTAAGTTTTATACCATTTTCTTTTTTTTTGTAAACCTTTATTGCCTCAATAACAAGCTGCCCAACACGTTGGGACTCGACAAGTCAGCGTATTTGTGCCTGTAATCACTCGGCGCAGTAAAACCCACCCGGTCAGGAAGTGTTCGGTAAATAACAACAGGAAGTGCCGTATTGACACGGCAAAGTCGGCAAGGAGATTAATGACGCGAGCATACCGTAGGACCGCGCGATAATTGCTCTCGGGGGACATTAAACTTCCTTATACTCGCGTGTTTATTTGCGCGAGAGGAAAGACGGACCCAGAATGCTGTCGGCGCCGACGTAAATAAATCACAGCCGGGCTACATTCATCACCGAGGCGCAAATATAATTACCCTGCCGCAGCGAGGGCAGGCCTGTGCTCCGGTGACGCCCGCATGTTTGCGCGGGCTTTTACAGCTTCATTTTTAGCCGGGCGGCTATCGGGGAGGAGGAGCGATGAGGCCAACATCCTTCATTCGCAGCGCCTTCGGAAGAGTCTTGGACATCAACGGAGTCGTGAATTCAACATTCCGAGCCTTAAATTTGACGTATTTGAGTTTTATTGCTCCACGGATGTTTGTAGAAGTTTGGGACAAGAGACCCATTCCTCTCTGGTTTTCGGGGGGGGGGGGGGGGGGTAGGTTGCTGCTCCTGTCCTTAAAAATCCTGCAAGAAAAGAGTCGCTCAGCAGAGACCTTTAAAAGAACCGCTTTGACCTTTTACAGCCGAGTGAAAGTCTCCGCTTTAAAACGGGGGCTCAGCCGGAGCCACATCCACACACAAGCCGCTGGGCAGCGAAGATTTATGTGATAAAGCTTCTTGTCTCCTCGTTAACAATAAGTTCACCGTCTGGAGTAAAATGTCACATCTGAGAAACCCGAGCGGTTGAGCTGCCGGTAATGTGGAAGGCATCTATGTGTGATTTATTTATTTTTTGACTGATCTCTGTAAAATATGTTTTTAGAATCCATCATTTTTTTCACACCTTATACAGCTAGGAGACCATTCTAAAAATAAGAGCCCGCTTCACTGAACCCCATTGAAAACCTCACAGTTATTCCACCAAATATTGATCTCTGAACTCTTCCTGAGTTGAAACATTAGTTTTGTTGTTTCTAAATGAATATGAACTCGTCTTCTTTGCATTATTTGAGGTCTGAGAGCACTGCGTCTTTTACGTTAATTTGACCATTTCCCATTTTCTGCAAATAAATACTAAATTTTTGCTTGTGGTTTCGGAGACATGTTGTCAGTAGTTCATAGAGTAACAGAACAATGTTCATTTTACTCAAACATCTATCTATAAAAAGTAAAATCAGAGAAACTGATCATTTTAGGTGGTCTCTATTTGTTTTCTAGAGCTGTGTGTGTATATCAGCCGAATGCGATCAAAATAAATTTGCAAAATCTGTTTTGGCACATTGACACCCTCCTAAGGTCACAGCTTAAATCATTTTATTTGCTAAAAGTGATTTTTGAAAATAATAAAAATCTCCCATTTTTATTGTCAAAAGATGATTTAGGAAAAAAGAATAAAAATAAAAAATCACTTTATGGAAGAAAAAAAAGAGACTTAGGCCATTAATTTAGTATTTTGGCAAAGAACAATTTTATTTCAGTGATTCTGAGCACATAGAAAGTCAACCAGGAAGTGGTTAGTTGTTTTAACTGATATAAATCCGACTGAGCCACTGATTCACCTGTCAGACTTGGCTGGAGCCAATAATCTTATGAAGGGAAACAAAAGCACAGGCCTGGTGCACCGAGAGTATCTTCTCCGAATTTTCCAATTCTTTTCCCTTAAGTGCCATAAAGAGTAAAGAGAGATTTGGTTTTTCCTCCCAAAACATTGAAGTTTAGTTTATGTTGCGAGTTGTAAGGCCGAGCGTGGAGTGAACAAAGGTCCGCTGAGATTTAAAAGGAGTTTGACAATCACCTTCCCTCAGAACTGAATCAAAATCAAAAAACAAAGAGAACATTTTAGCACTAATCATTCCCGGAGATTTTGTTGGGCGACACAAAATAGACTAGTGACTCTTAACATAGCAGTTAATTGTTATACTTTGTGAAACTATCCTAAAAGATTTATCCTAAGTTTCCGGAACATCTGAACTGCTAGTAGAAAAAAAAAAGGGAAAAGCCTCTTAAAAGTTCACCTGTAAAAAAAGTTCCAGAAGAAACGTCACGTGATTTACCTCGGCAGCATCAAACCAAATTGTTTCCTTTTAAGGCACAAATGTTAGTGCAGTCAGAGAGCTCTGCAACACATGGAAATGTGCAAAGTCTGGGACGTTTCACCTCAGATCACCTTCAACCGCAGCAGTTCAGTGAGAGTTCAAACTCGGGTCAACTCACTGCATTTCATGCTGCACAGAAGCTGACGCGATTATACAATTTAGTGATTGGTTGTTTTTTTTTTTAGTAACTCTTTTGTGAGTTTCATCACTCATACAGTGACGTCAGTCAGTAACATACCATCATTTTTTATCTTAAATGTCAGTTAATGAGATCAATCATATCACATTACTTTAAAAAGAAAAGCAGCAGCCATGTAAGTACAATTGTTTCTCTTTTAGTTTCAGATCTCCACTTTACTACATTACAAGTCCTATCATACTACAGACTTGTTATTTGCTATCGCTGTGTCTGATTACATTAAGCGCTCGAGGTCTCAGTTTGGACTTGGAGTACATTCCTAAGTCAAACCTGCACGCTTAGAGAGTCAAAAAGGTCAAAGAACAGGTCAAAGATCGTTCCTCAAGCTACAAGTTGCAGATATAGAAAGTGCAAGTGAGTAGAGAAAAACATTGTGTCTAAAGTTTTGGGGGAAATGGCAGAACTTGTTCTGAATACTGAAGGGTTACAAAAGAGAGTGCGTGTTCATAGTTCCTTTGGTGATTCTTTGGACAATTTGACTCTCAGAATTCTCCCGGATCGGTGCATAATCTGCGATGGGCTCTTCTTCTTTTTAAATCCTCCTTTATTCAGATGGGCTTGTCGCAGAGTATTCACTGAAACATCCTCACGTTCTTTAAAGGCAACAGGAACCTCGCTGTTTATACACGTCCCCATCGATGGCTACCGTTGAGCAATCAGCCAGAACCAACATGAGAGAAGAGGAATGTTTGATTGCAGAACGCTGCGTTTCGCTCCTGCAACCAAGTCTTGAACTTTTGTCTCAGGGGTCGCGTGTTCTTACGCCGTTCATGTACGCAGGTCTACTGGCTCGTCGCCTCCCTTCCTGCAGCATTGCTCGCTAGTAGGTACATGCCAGCGATAATACTGACTGATGCCACATCACGCTGTGACAGGCACCAAGGGGGCCCCAGTGCATTTAGCGTCGCTTTTATCTCCCAGCATGCTTTGTGCTGTTGTTATCTGGTGTCTGCAGCCTGCTGCGGGACGACACGGTAAAACCGTCGACACAGCCGCGTCGCTAAGCTCGCGTGGCACTGAGCTTCTGCAGCATTCAGAAGACCTTTTTTGTTGTTAATTATTAGGGACACACTTGGCTGTTGTTAGAGCCGCCGCACCTGAGGGGCTTAGTGTGTGTGAGAGTCAGAGTCACAATAGAAAGAGGAGGCAGACATAGGTGGAGTGTTGAAAGTCAATATTCGTGATTATTTTTCACACATCGTCCCACGTGCTGCTCCTCGTATTTCTACTCTGCGTGATCCATATGTTGCATTTGCGTGTCTCTTTCCTTCTGATTACAGAGACAAAAATCAATTCAAGCACCTGAACTTTAATATAAAATGTGGTGAAATATTTCACTTTGAACTTTACAACTTAATTCCATTCCTTTCTTTTGCCTCTGCCTCTTAGTATTCTCCTGTTATTTTGTGTGTTATTTCTCAGGATCCTTACTGGCGCAAATGAGGGAATAAAGGAAAACAGCAGCATGCTGTGAAAAGGTACTTGTCCTATTGTAGATTCCCTCCTTTTTTGTTGTTGTTTCACACTTAAATGTCTTGGATCATGAAACCGAATTTAAAACCAAAACACCATTGGTGAATACAAAAGCAGTTTCCAGTGATGATTTCAACTGGACATGCATCATATATCGGCCGGTAACGGTAATTTCTTAACATAACTGTATCGTTCCGATACATAAAACCGGACCGATATTAACAACTAATTCATTTCTATCCTGCTGCCATTAGTTTCTGGAGGGGCAGGGAGTGGAAGTTGGTCATGTGGTATTTGTTTGGTCATCGGACAGTGATGGTGATGCAGTGCTGGAATTGTGGGAAATTCAACTGAAGCAGTGCTGAAGGTGTGGGGAAAAATATGCGATATATGAAATGAAATGACATAACATAGCGCTTTTCTGGACACTCAAGAACACTTTGCAATGAAATCAGTCACTCCTGCTGACACGCTAAAGGTGGCTATAGCTAAAGGTAAAAAAAATTAGCTAGCCAAACTCTGAATGGCATAGAAGACAGAAAACAAAAAACTGATGTCTTGAAGTTGCTAAGAAACAGATGAAACTTGAGTTTGATTTTGACGCTTGAAAAATCTCCAACTTGGCAGAACGGAATCAATTCTGTAAGGAAGAGCGGGCCAAAAGTCTTCCACAGTCATAGTTTTGCACATAAACCAGGTTGTTTTGTTCTTCTTTTTTTTACACCTTGAGTAATAACATTTTTAAAACTGCTTGCTGTATTTATTAAGGTTATCTGTGGCTTTTATGAACATTTGTTCTGAAAGACAAAAAGAAAAAAAAAGGAAATTAAATCTGTGCAAGTTCAAACTTAAGAGGCAACACACCTACGAGTGTCCAAATCTGTCAAAACAATCCAGACAATACACAAACATTTCCTGTTCGGAAATACCAGAAATGTGGGACCTGCACATATCGGTGTGTATTGTGGTGACTCAGGTGTGAATAACGATGAGCTGAGGGTACAAATGGAAATCAACAAGTAGTCAACCCTGGGCAACTGAGCGTGTGTGTTAGAGCTGGACGGAGAGAAAAAGAGAAGGAGCGAGAGAGCGAGTGAAGCTCTGAGTCATTCGGCGGAGTCGTTACCCAGAACCGAGCCACAGTGGCCCTTACTCCTCCTCACAGGCGCCCAAATGTTGAGTTCTTGTCCTGAGGTCCACATTCATAGGTCACATCAATCCAAATCAAGTCACATATCAAACCTCTTCATCTAATTAAACTGAACTGAGGTTAATTTTGCCAAAGGTGAATCCGGAGTGGACCAGCACACTGGGTTTGCTGAGCGTACAAATTACCGGTGGCAGCTAAAACAAGCAGGTCATTTAATTCCTACATTTTTGTCTCACTTTGCATTTTGCTGTGTAAACTCACTGAGCTCTTTGTTCCGTACACTTTGCTGGAACTGGGTCGAACTGAATTTTTGCTGCCCGAGCTACCTTAGTTCTTCATGTCACTGACTCCACAAGATGTCATAAACTTTCCTCTAAGATATTGCTCCATGTTGCCATGACGATAATGCATGGCTGCTGCAGATTTGTTAGCTATACGCATCCCATGATGTAAATGTAGAATTTCAACCACATCCCATATGAGCTCTATTGGATTAAGACCTGATCTCACAATCAAGTTCAAGAAACCAGTTTGAGATTATTTTAACTTTGTAACGTGATTGATTACTTTAGATATTTGTATTTATAGGTTGTTTTTTTATTTATTTTTTATATGAACAATCGCAAAAAGAGAAACAAAATAAGGCAAAAATATTACATAACAATAAGAGACGTCATGACTGTTTGCTATTAATCAGTGTCTGTTTTTATGAAATTGTGTCACAATGGTGAGAACTCGAGTCACATGACTTGGACTTGAGTCAGACTTTAGTCATTAATATTATGACTTTGCTTGGAAAAATGTTCAGTGTCTTGTGACTTTACTTGACGTTTGCACCAAGGACTTGAGAATAATTAATATTTTACCCCAAATCTATAGATTAAAACATATTCCTATTATTGAAGAAGCGCGGACCATTTCATTTTCTTATTTCACCCATACTGTATTAATAAACGGAGACGGTTTCTCTGCTTTTCCACATTCTGGCTGTACGTGTGCATGAGCTGCAGTGGAGCCAATCAAATTGCATATATCCAAAAATGTCAAAACAAACATTCCAGCAAAGGTAGTTTTTTAAAGGTACATCAACTACAAAGAACTCAACAACAACAGCAAAAAAAATAATAAAAAGTGCAACATGCAAAACATGCAACAAGAGAATCACAGATGGAGATGGTACTAAGTAAGTGATACTTTCCTTTTGCTATGATGACATAGCTGACGTTAGCTAGCTTTGTGATCTTAGCTCTCCGGGCTACGTTGAGGATGCTGTTTGACGTTAAGGTGTATGTCATTTTTGTGGTATAACGTCCAGCTTGTTTGCTAATGATTACCGGTGGATGTTGAGCTGTTTCAGAAAGAGAGTTCTGCAGCTGAACTCTGGGGTCAGAGTTTCTCTCCATCACAATGCTGAAATGAATCCAGTTCCATCAGACGATGGATCATATAGTTGAATACATCTGTGTCGGGAAATCATATTGAGAATATATATTGTTTACTGCAGTCTGTGCATTAAGTCTGAACATGGTGTTCTGCTTTGGCTTTTTTTTTTTACTGACTGTTTATTCTGGAAGGTTTTTATTTAAAGTAAGACTTTTCTTGCAGCAAAGTTTAAATGAATTGTACAATATGGAGGTGCAATTTTAGAAGTACTTTTTTTTAAAGCAATTGCAACATTTAAAAAAAAAAAAAACAAACTCTAAAGGACTTGAAATTCCAAGTTTCAGACTTGGGACTTGACAATTGCCTGTCTTGACTTGAGACTTGAGGATAAAGACTTGAGACTTGCAAAACAATGACTTGGTCCCTTTGTCAACCCACAAAGGGAAATCAAAATGCCAAAAAGAAATGGAGAATAATGATGGAAAGTCGCAGCGGCTGGAACAAACACAAACAGGAGCTGAATAAATAATAAAAAGGATTTTTCTCTTCCCTTCCCCCCTCATGTCATCATTGCCTTCGTCCCGTTAATATTGATAAGGTTGAAAGGGAAGGAAAGACCCAGGCAGTGCATTCTAACTCTGACACCATCTTGGCACTTTGGGGCTTCCGAAAGTTATGACACAGGATTTAACATGAAAAAAAAAAGACTTGGTGTAAGCTTTAGGTAAGATCTGGATACCAAGGCAATTCCTGCCAGGAATGAACAAGACGCAGGAAAAATGAGAAACTGACAGCTTTTTTTATTTTTTATTTCTCAAATGCCCTGACAACTGACAGCAATTTTGCGATCTGAGAGAATTCACAACTCCTTGGTATAAATGAAAACGTCGGCAACAACAACAAAAAAAAGCTTTCTTCACTAGTTGTCTCTCAAATAAGCTCAGTTTGAATTGATTTCAGTGGCTTCACCTCTTGTTTTGTCTCTGGTTGACTGATGCGGCATGCAGTCGTTGGGCCCATTGTGAATCAAGTGGCTAAAAAACCTTTTCGGCTTTTCAGGCGGGGGGAATGTCTAAAGTCTTAACTCTTTTTAGGTAATAAAATATATGACTGACCGGAAAATAACAAAAGGTCTGTCTGAGAGTGTGTGGTGTCCTGTGCTCAGGAAGGTAGCTCTTCCTGTTGTGTGTGAAAGGTCTCAGGTAGAAGAGGATTCTTATCTGCAATGCAGCAGTTTGTGAAATGGAAGACAGCACCACAAATCTCCCAGGGTACTTGAAGTGCGCTGGACTGATCCTAGCATCCCTCTCCAAATTTTAGAAACTCAAAACGCCTCTCTGAATGTAGAGAGCTCCTCCAACGATAAGGCTGTTAATCCAACTGATTGGGGGGGAAAAAAAGGTATCACAGACCTTTGAAGAGGAAGGAAAATGGTAGATGGTTGTCAAGATTCATTTTGTACTAATAAAAATGTGAAAAGTGTGACATGATTTTGCATTCTGAAGCTCCTAAACAATTCCAGTGCATCCAAATGAGTAAACGGAGCCTGCCTGCGTTGTCGTTCATCTAATTAAATTAAATTAAATACAGTTGATCTGCAAAGCAGTCGAGCATGCATGATGACGAATGTTTGAAGACTTTTCCTTAGGGAGAGATCAGATAGGGAAGCTGTTCAGGGTCGACGGGAAGATGGATGGAGCTAAATACAAGAAGCAATAATGGGAGAAAGTCTGTCGAAGGCTGAAAGAGAATTAAGACGAGGGTGGACGTTCAGCTTCTGGTGGGACAACATAGCAAGTGATGAAACAGAATGATGTAAAATTAAGCTTTAGCTATCTGCAAAAAAATAAAAGAATAGGCAAAAGTATCAGTCTTTAATGTTTTTTTTAATGTGTAAACCTGGTAGAGAGATACCCCAAAAGACCAAGATGTAGTTGCAGTAAAAATGGATCAGGAAAGTCACGGCACACTTTTTGGATTCTTATTTGAAAAAAAAACATTGTAAAACTTGTGTAGGAATTTATATTCACACCAGCCCTGTTGGCTCTAACTCTAGTTTGTTTGGGGAGTTGTGAATGTGCAGTCGAGCTCTGATGCGATCTGTCTATAAACTTGGGTCTCAGCTCGGTTGAAGAGAACTCGTTTGAATTTATATGTGGACCCAAGCGGACTGGAGACCGCTCCAAAAGCAGGAAGTGGACTGTAGCGCAGGGCATTCTGGGTAAATACAACCAAAACAAAACACAAGAGTGGAAATGACTAATGGTTTTTTATCAACAACAAAAAAGAAGACAATGTACAACTTCTAAAATCGAATCCATTTTATGTTTTACGTTGTGCTCATGTCTTCTCCTAAGGTTTTGAGTTTTTTCCTTCAGTAGTTCTTGGTGCAGCGCCACCAGAGAATGTCGCAATTTTGGCACCCAATCAAACCGCATCTACCAGACTACCAGGTGTGAAAACACCATTAGCCTGTCTCATAAATTCCCAATGAAATACATTGACGTCTGTGGTTGTAAAATGAAAAAAAAGTTAAGTGGGTGTTACAGCAACAATGCCGAGGTCCAGCTTCTCTAATGAAAAGTCGCTAATGTTTATTTTGTTGATCCCACAATGGCTGAAAATAGGAGGCTTGACAGCGTGAATCAGCGAACAGAAATGTTCGTGGAATGATCATTTAACCGTACAATGGCTCAGTCGAAATGTTCTGGAAAGCTCCCACTGCGCTCATGACCTCTTAGCTCCTCGCCTCGACAGTCCACAGAATTTTATTTTCACCCAGTCGGCCCCCAACAACAATATTTGTTTTACTCTCTTCCCTGGTCGCTGATATGAGACAAACAATAATCTGGTCGTTTAGAGCTGAAGGCAGTGTGAGTTAATGCCAGCTGTGTGTAAACAGCTGTGTCATCTGAATATGCAACTTTAGTGTCTTTTATTCTCCTAAATAGAAATGAAAAAAAAATATATTTTCCCTTTCAGCTGATGGTCATGTGTTGGATTTAATGCTTCATCCGCCCATGGCTATCTCTTTATGCTCCAATGGAAAGATTTTAACCACAGAAGGGCCATATAAAGGCCATCTGCCTTTCTCATTAGTGCCAACTTTCCGGCGTTTCCCTGTCAGATGATAAAACTGTGTATCAGGAGATATTTTGATGATGAATTTTAATCTGATGGCTTACAAAAAAACGCTTTAGCTTTTGTGCTACAACTGTTTGCGGTCTAATGCCACTCTGCTACCTTTCAACGTTAATGCTGTTTCACAAAATGCGATTAGTCCATAATACTCCTGTGGAAGCATAACTGGCGAGAGCGCACATTCACTGCGTTTCTGCTGCATAACGGTAAGCAGCTCTAAAATCGTTATTATTTTAAGTTGGTATTTCTCTCTCTTTTTTTAACTTTAAATATTTTATGCTCAAATTTAATTAGGCCCGAGCAGCAAAGCGCTGCGAAGGCCTATTGTATCTGTACTGTTTATTATTATTATTAGGCCCGAGCAGCAAAGCGCTGCGAAGGCCTATTGTATCTGTACTGTTTATTAGGCCCGAGCAGCAAAGCGCTGCGAAGGCCTATTGTATCTGTACTGTTTATTATTAGGCCCGAGCAGCAAAGCGCTGCGAAGGCCTATTGTATCTGTACTGTTTATTATTAGGCCCGAGCAGCAAAGCGCTGCGAAGGCCTATTGTATCTGTGCTGTTTATTATTAGGCCCGAGCAGCAAAGCGCTGCGAAGGCCTATTGTTTCTGTACTGTTTCTTATTATTATTATTATTATTACGATTCTGCCCCCCCAAAGAGGCGCCTTTTTGGGGGCTTTATCATATTCAAAAACTCACCAAACTTGGCGGTCGCGACTAGAAAATTTAAAAATTTTGAATTTTAAGGTTGTCGCAAAAATCGCAAAAAAAATTGCTCAACGGCGGCAACTAGCAATTTTCTGTTGACACAATGGTATGAACGTATTTCATCGTAGAGACATGAAATTTGGTACACTTGTAGAGCTCACCAAAAGACTCAGAACTTACATTTAATGTTATAAGCCAACTATCACAGGAAGTCGGCCATTTTGTATTGAACGTCCATTTTTTTCCTCGATTTTGACGTTTACAGCCTTCGTATTTGATCGAACTCCTCCTAGGGATTTCGATTGATCGACTTCAAACTCGGTCAGTCTGATCATAAGGCATGTTTGATTTAAAGTTATCAAATTGGTGAGTTTTGGAGTATGTTGAAGGGGGGTTAGCAGGGGTCAAAGTTCACCTACTCGCCATGAAACACGAAACTCTTATATTTCCTATAAAAAAACACATAGAGGGACCAAACTTTCAGTGATTGATCGGCATCGGATGTCCTAAAATACCCTGTGGTGAAATGATGACATCACTTAAGCCACGCCCCCTGAGAACAGGAAGTGTCATGTTTTACTGTGAGCGGTCGCTCTCTTAG
Source organism: Xiphophorus maculatus (assembly GCF_002775205.1). Lineage (NCBI taxonomy): Eukaryota > Metazoa > Chordata > Actinopteri > Cyprinodontiformes > Poeciliidae > Xiphophorus > Xiphophorus maculatus. Next base: position 27,758,098 of record NC_036446.1, on the reverse strand, counting down.
CCCTTTGACCTAATCAACATGAAACTGTGTCCAGACACAGAAGACATGTTGGTGTGTTGAGGATTCCAACCCTGACCGGCTTTGAGATAGCAGCTGGGCGTGGCGGCGTGGCGAAGTGACCTGTAACGCCGATGCCATACGTTTGCTTCTAGATTCCACATGTTTCGACCGAGCTGCACCAAACTTGGCTTGAGTGATGCTGGTGTGATACCTGAAAATTCTATGTCATCAGATTATGACGTCATCTAAGCCCCGCCCCCTCAGAACAGGAAGTGCTATTTTTTTCCTTGGAAACTTTCATCTATGGCTCTCTTGACCTAATCAAGGTGATTCTGTGTTGGATGACAGATAGGAAGTTGATCTCGCTTGCTTTAAAGTGCCAATGGCGGCAACGCCGTTCGTATACGTTTGCCTCTACATTCCACATATTTTGACCGAGCTGCATCAAACTTGGCCTGAGTGATCCTGGAGGCTTGCCCGTCAATCCTACGTCATCACATTATGACGTCATCTAAGCCCCGCCCCCTCGGAACAGGAAGTGCCGTTTTTTTCCTTGGAAAGCTCCGTTTATGGCTCTCTTGACCTAATCAAGATGATTCGGATGATAAACTCTGTCAATGCTCGCTGCTGGCTGAACCGTGTGGGCGTGGCCAAATGGCGAATATCAGTCCCTCGCCATATGCATACGTTTGGCTCTAAATCACACATGGATCATCCGATTGGCGCCAAACTGGATCTGTATGACCTTTGTTCACCTCTAAAGAGCCCGACGGGTTTGAGATGTAATTTGACTCCACTGCGCCCCCTAAGGTAATACATCGGCTGTATCTCCTCGACGCATCGACCGATCTGCACCAGATTTTTCGACAGTCGTCGGGGAGCGCCGCCGAACGCATTCACGCGTGTCGCCCGGTGGACGGGCGGGGGAAATGCGCGACAGCTACTGCGGCGGCTGGCGGGCGGCGGTGCTGGAAACTGCGGCTGAGCTTCCGCGGTGGGGAGCGGGCTGCGGCTCTGGAAATTGTGCGAGACCTTCTGCGGTGGCTGGAACCCCCGCGGTGGCCAATAGGCCGGAGCGGCGCTTGCTGCGAGGGCCGCCCGAGGCTGCTTGCAGCTTTAATTATTATTCTTATTATTCTTCCACCCAAATGAATTGCCTTTTTGGGGGCTTTATCATATTCAAAAACTCACCAAACTTGGCGGTCGCATAAAACGAGTTTTAAATTTAAGTACTGTAAGGTCGTCGCAAAAATCGCAAAAAAAATTGCTCAACGGCAGCAACTAGCAATTTTCAAAAGACCCATTGCTATTCACTTACTTCATCGTAGAGACTTGAAATTCGGTACAGTTGTAGAGCTCACTAAGACGCTCAGAATTTACAAGTAATGTCATAGTGCAACTATCACAGGAAGTCGGCCATGTTGGATTGAAGGTCCATTTCGGACCCTGATTTGGCCGTTTACAGCCTTCGTATTTGATCGAACTCCTCCTAGGGATTTCGATTGATCGGCTTCAAACTCGGTCAGTCTGATCATAAGGCATGTCTGATTTAAAGTTATCAAATTGGTGAGTTTTGGAGCATGTTGAAGGGGGGTTACCAGGGGTCAAAGTTCACCTACACGCCATGAAACAAAAACCTCTTATATTTCCTATACAAAAACACATAGAGGGACCAAACTTTCAGTGATTGATCGGCATCGGGTGTCCTATAATACCCTGCAGTGAAATTTTTTTTTTACGTAGGCCACGCCCCCTGAGAGCAGGAAGTGTAATGTTTTACTGTGAACGGTCGCTATCTTAGCCCTTTGACCTAATCAACATGAAACTGTGTCCAGAGACAGAAGACATGTTGGTGTGTTGTGGATTCCAACCCCGACCGGCTGCGATGAAGCAGGTGGGCGTGGCGGCGTTGCGAACGCCATCGAATTTCGTTTGGCTCTGAATTCCACAGTTTCGGGGTGAGCTGCTCCAAACTCACTAGGATGGATCCTTATCCATCCCCGAACAGGAATCCATAGCGATATTTGGTGGGCGTGGCCTAATTTTTCTATAGCGACCCCTAGAGTATTTTAAATGAACAGCCCCAAGCCATGCTTAAACCTAGAATTACGAAACTTGGTACACATGTGTATCTTGTCGGGACGTACAAAAAAGTCTCTTAGAGCCATGCTCTAAACCCAACAGGAAGTCGGCCATTTTAGATTGAAGTTCATTTGACCTCCATTTTGACGTTTACAGCCTTTGCATTTGATCGAACTCCTCCTAGGGATTTCGATTGATCGGCTTCAAACTCGGTCAGTCTGATCATAAGGCATGTCTGATTTAAAGTTATCAAATTGGTGACTGTATGAGCTTGCTGAAGGGGGGTTACCAGGGGTCAAAGTTCAGCTACTCGCCATGAAACACGAAACTCTTATATTTCCTATAAAAAAACACATAGAGGGACCAAACTTTCAGTGATTGATCGGCATCGGATGTCCTAAAATACCCTGTGGTGAAATGATGAGATCACTTAAGCCACGCCCCCTGAGAACAGGAAGTGTCATGTTTTACTGTGAACGGTCGCTATCTTAGCCCTTTGACCTAATCAACATGAAACTGTGTCCAGAGACAGAAGACATGTTGGTGTGTTGTGGATCCAAGCCCTGACCGGCTGCGATGAAGCAGCTGGGTGTGGCGGCGTGGCGAAGTGACCTGTAACGCCGATGCCATACGTTTGCTTCTAGATTCCACATGTTTCGACCGAGCTGCACCAAACTTGGCCTGACACATCCTGGTCTGATGCCTGACAATGCTATGTCATCATATTATGACGTCATCTAAGCCCCGCCCCCTCAGAATGAATTAGAGAGATCTTCTGTGTAATTACATAATAAACAGTCCATGTTCGTTGTTTGTAGGGCAATGCTGCCCTCTGCTGCCCACTGAAATAGTTTCATTATTTCAGTAATTCGACACCAGAGGGCAGCATTGCCCTACGGAATGACAGTTCAATGTTGTAATGGAGGAAAAAATTAAATAATTAGTAATTCTAACACAAAAACTCACAGAGGCACCAAACGTTCAGTGATTGATCAGATCATAATCGAGTGTCCAATAATATCCAATGGTCAAATGATGACATCACTTAGGCCCCGCCCCCTCGGAACAGGAAGTGCTATTTTTTTGGAAAGCTCTGTTTATGGCTCTCTTGACCTAATCAAGATGATTCGGATGATAAACTCTGTCAATGCTCGCTGCTGGCTGAACCGTGTGGGCGTGGCCAAATGGCGAATATCAGTCCCTCGCCATATACATACGTTTGGCTCTTATTCAGGCATAGATCATCCGATTGGCGCCAAACTGGATATGTATGACCTTTGTTCACCTCTAAAGAGCCCGACGGGTTTGAAATGTAATTTGGCTCCACTGCGCCCCCTAAGTTAATACATGGGCTGTATCTCCTCGACGCATCGACCGATCTGCACCAGATTTTTTGACAGTCGTCGGGGAGCGCTGCCGAACGCATTCACGCGTGTCGCCTGGTGGATGGGTGTGGAAAATGCGCGACAGCTTCTGCGGTGGCTAGCGGGCGGCGGTGCTGGAAACTGCGGCGGAGCTTCTGCGGTGGGGAGTTGGCTGCGGCTCTGGAAATCGTGCGAGAGCTTCTGCGGTGGCTGGAACCCCCGCGGTGGCCAATAGGCCGGAGCGGCGCTTGCTGCGAGGGCCGCCCGAGGCTGCTTGCAGCTTTAATTATTATTCTTACCCCCTCTTCGTGCGCCTTTTTGGGGGCTTTATCATATTCAAAAACTCACCAAACTTGGCGGAAGCGACTGGGCGGTTTAAAAATTTTGAATTTTCAGGTCGCCGCAAAAATCGCAAAAAAAATTGCTCAACGGCGGCAACTAGCAATTTTCAACAGACCCATTGCTATTCACTTACTTCATCGTAGAGACTTGAAATTCGGTACAGTTGTAGAGCTCACTAAGACGCTCAGAATTTACAAGTAATGTCATAGTGCAAGTATCACAGGAAGTCGGCCATTTTGTATTGAAGGTCCATTTTTTACCTCGAGTTTGACGTTTACAGCCTTCGTATTTGATCGAACTCCTCCTAGGGATTTCGATTGATCGGCTTCAAACTCGGTCAGTCTGATCATAAGGCATGTCTGATTTAAAGTTATCAAATTGGTGAGTTTTGGAGCATGTTGAAGGGGGGTTACCAGGGGTCAAAGTTCACCTACACGCCATGAAACAAAAACCTCTTATATTTCATATACAAAAACACATAGAGGGACCAAACTTTCAGTGATTGATCGGCATCGGGTGTCCTATAATACCATGCAGTGAAATTTTTTTTTTACGTAGGCCACGCCCCCTGAGAGCCGGAAGTGTAATGTTTTACTGTGAACGGTTGCTATCTTAGCCCTTTGACCTAATCAACATGAAACTGTGTCCAGAGACAGAAGACATGTTGGTGTGTTGTGGATTCCAACCCCGACCGGCTGCGATGAAGCAGGTGGGCGTGGCGGCGTTGCGAACGCCATCGAATTTCGTTTGGCTCTGAATTCCACAGTTTTTGGGAGAGCTGCTCCAAACTCACTAGGATGGATCCTTATACACCCGCCAACAGGAATCCATAGCGAAATTTGGTGGGCGTGGCCTAATTTCTCTACATCTCCCCCTAGAATATTTTAAAAAATCAGCCCCAAGCCATGCTTTATCCTAGAATTACGAAACTTGGTACACATGTGTATCTTGTCAGGACGTACAAAAAAGTCTCTTGGAGCCATGCTCTAAACCCAACAGGAAGTCGGCCATTTTGGATTGAAGGTCCATTTTGGACCTCGAGTTTGACGTTTACAGCCTTTGCATTTGATCGAACTCCTCCTAGGGATTTCGATTGATCGGCTTCAAACTCGGTCAGTCTGATCATAAGGCATGTCTGATTTAAAGTTATCAAATTGGTGACTGTATGAGCTTGCTGAAGGGGGGTTACCAGGGGTCAAAGTTCAGCTACTCGCCATGAAACACGAAACTCTTATATTTCCTATACAAAAACACAGAGAGGGACCAAACTTTCATTGATTGATCGTCATCGGGTGTCCTAAAATACCCTGTGGTGAAATTATTTTTTTAAGTAGGCCACGCCCCCTGAGAACAGGAAGTGTCATGTTTTACTGTGAACGGTCGCTATCTTAGCCCTTTGACCTAATCAACATGAAACTGTGTCCAGAGACAGAAGACATGTTGGTGTGTTGTGGATCCAAGCCTTGACCAGCTGCGATGAAGCAGCTGGGTGTGGCGGCGTGGCGAAGTGACCTGTAACGCCGATGCCATACGTTTGCTTCTAGATTCCACATGTTTCGACCGAGCTGCACCAAACTTGGCCTGACTCATCCTGGTGTGATACCTGACAATGCTATGTCATCATATTATGACGTCATCTAAGCCCCGCCCCTCAGAATATTAGATATATAATAAACAGTCCATGTTCGTTGTTTGTAGGGCAATGCTGCCCTCTGCTGCCCACTGAAATAGTTTCATTATTTCAGTAATTCGACACCAGAGGGCAGCATTGCCCTACGGAATGACAGTTCACTGTTGTAATGGAGGAAAAAATTAAATAATTTGTAATTCTAACACAAAACTCACAGAGACAACCAAACGTTCAGTGATTGATCATAATCGAGTGTCCATAATATCCAATGGTCAAATGATGACATCACTTAGGCCACGCCCCCTGAGAACAGGAAGTGTCATGTTTACTGTGAACGGTCGCTATCTTAGCCCTTTGACCTAATCAACATGAAACTGTGTCCAGAGACAGAAGACATGTTGGTGTGTTGTGGATCCAAGCCCTGACCGGCTGCGATGAAGCAGCTGGGTGTGGCGGCGTGGCGAAGTGACCTGTAACGCCGATGCCATACGTTTGCTTCTAGATTCCACATGTTTCGACCGAGCTGCACCAAACTTGGCCTGACTCATCCTGTCTGATGCCTGTCATATTATGACGTCATCTAAGCCCGCCCCTCAGAATGAATTAGAGAGATCTTCTGTGTAATTACATAATAAACAGTCCATGTTCGTTGTTTGTAGGGCAATGCTGCCCTCTGCTGCCCACTGAAATAGTTTCATTATTTCAGTAATTCGACACCAGAGGGCAGCATTGCCCTACGGAATGAAAGTTCAATGTTGTAATGGAGGAAAAAATTAAATAATTAGTAATTCTAACACAAAAACTCACAGAGACACCAAACGTTCAGTGATTGATCATAATCGAGTGTCCAATAATATCCAATGGTCAAATGATGACATCACTTAGGCCCCGCCCCTCGGAACAGGAAGTGCTATTTTTTTACTTGGAAAGCTCTGTTTATGGCTCTCTTGACCTAATCAAGATGATTCGGATGATAAACTCTGTCAATGCTCGCTGCTGGCTGAACCGTGTGGGCGTGGCCAAATGGCGAATATCAGTCCCTCGCCATATACATACGTTTGGTTCTAATTCACACATGGATCATCCGATTGGCGCCAAACTGGACATGTATGACCTTTGTTCACCTCTAAAGAGCCCGACGGGTTTGAGATGTAATTTGACTCCACTGCGCCCCCTAAGGTAATACATCGGCTGTATCTCCTCGACGCATCGACCGATCTGCACCAGATTTTTCGACAGTCGTCGGGGAGCGCCGCCGAACGCATTCACGCGTGTCGCCCGGTGGACGGGCGGGGGAAATGCGCGACAGCTACTGCGGCGGCTGGCGGGCGGCGGTGCTGGAAACTGCGGCTGAGCTTCCGCGGTGGGGAGCGGGCTGCGGCTCTGGAAATCGAGCGAGAGCTTCTGAGGTGGCCGGAACCCCCGCGGTGGCCAATAGGCCGGAGCGGCGCTTGCTGCGAGGGCCGCCCGAGGCTGCTTGCAGCTTTAATTATTATTCTTATTATTCTTCCACCCAAATGAATTGCCTTTTTGGGGGCTTTATCATATTCAAAAACTCACCAAACTTGGCGGAAGCGACTAGGCGGTTTAAAAATTTTGAATTTTAAGGTCGCCGCAAAAATCGCAAAAAAAATTGCTCAACGGCGGCAACTAGCAATTTTCAAAAGACCCATTGCTATTCACTTACTTCATCGTAGAGACTTGAAATTCGGTACAGTTGTAGAGCTCACTAAGACGCTCAGAATTTACAAGTAATGTCATAGTGCAACTATCACAGAAAGTCGGCCATTTTGTATTGAACGTCCATTTTTTTCCTCGATTTTGACGTTTACAGCCTTCGTATTTGATCGAACTCCTCCTAGGGATTTCGATTGATCGACTTCAAACTCGGTCAGTCTGATCATAAGGCATGTTTGATTTAAAGTTATCAAATTGGTGAGTTTTGGAGCATGTTGAAGGGGGGTTAGCAGGGGTCAAAGTTCACCTACTCGCCATGAAACACGAAACTCTTATATTTCCTATATAAAAACACATAGAGGGACCAAACTTTCAGTGATTGATCGGCATCGGGTGCCCTACAATACCCTATGGTGAAATGATGACATCACTTAGGCCACGCCCCCTGAGAACAGGAAGTGTCATGTTTTACTGTGAACGGTCGCTATCTTAGCCCTTTGACCTAATCAACATGAAACTGTGTCCAGAGACAGAAGACATGTTGGTGTGTTGTGGATTCCAACCCCGACCGGCTTTGACATAGGAGGTGGGCGTGGCGGCGTGGCGAAGTGACCTGTAACGCCAGTTGCCATACGTTTGGCTCTGAATTCCACAATTTCGGGCCCAGCTGCTCCAAACTCACTAGGATGGATCCTTATCCACCCACCGACAGGAATTCATAACAAAATTTGGTGGGCGTGGCCTAATTTCTCTATAGCGACCCCTAGAGTATTTTAAATGAACAGCCCCAAGCCATACTTAAAGCTAGAATTACGAAACTTGGTACACATGTGTATCTTGTCGGGACGTACAAAAAAGTCTATTAGCAGCCATGGTCTAAACCCAACAGGAAGTCGGCCATTTTAGATTGAATTTCATTTGACCTCGATTTTGACGTTTACAGCCTTCGTATTTGATCGAACTCCTCCTAGGGATTTCGATTGATCGGCTTCAAACTCGGTCAGTCTGATCATAAGGCATGTCTGATTTAAAGTTATCAAATTGGTGACTGTCTGAGCTTGCTGAAGGGGGGTTACCAGGGGTCAAAGTTCACCTACTCGCCATGAAACACGAAACTCTTATATTTCCTATACAAAAACACATAGAGGGACACAAACTTTCTGTATTGATCGTAATAGGTGTTACCTAAAATACCCTGTGGTGAAATTATTTTTTACGTAGGCCACGCCCCCTGAGAACAGGAAGTGTCATGTTTTACTTTGAACGGTCGTTATCTTAGCCCTTTGACCTAATCAACATGAAACTGTGTCCAGAGACAGAAGACATGTTGGTGTGTTGTGGATTCAAGCCCTGACTGGCTGCGATGAAGCAGCTGTGTGCGGCGGCATGGCGAAGTGACCTGTAACGCCGATGCCATACGTTTGCTTCTAGATTCCACATGTTTCGACCGAGCTGCACCAAACTTGGCCTGACTCATCCTGGTTGTGATGCCTGACAATGCTATGTCATCATATTATGACGTCATCTAAGCCCCGCCCCCTCGGAACCGGAAGTGCCGTTTTTTTCCTTGGAAAGCTCTGTTATATGGCTCTCTTGACCTAATCAAGTTGATTCTGTGTTGGATGACAGATAGGAAGTTGATCTCGCTTGCTTTAAAGTGCCAAGAGTTTTCAATGGCGGCAACGCCGTTCGTATACGTTTGCCTCTACATTCCACATATTTTGACCGAGCTGCATCGAACTTGGCCTGAGTGATCCTGGAGGCTTGCCGTCAATCCTACGTCATCACATTATGACGTCATCTAAGCCCCGCCCCCTCAGAACAGGAAGTGCCGTTTTTTTCCTTCAAAGCTCTGTTTATGGCTCTCTTGACCTAATCAAGATGATTCGGATGATAAACTCTGTCAATGCTCGCTGCTGGCTGAACCGTGTGGGCGTGGCCAAATGGCGAATATCAGTCCCTCGCCATATGCATACGTTTGGCTCTTAATTCAGGCATGGATCATCCGATTGGCGACCAAACTGGATATGTATGACCTTTGTTCACCTCTAAAGAGCCCAACTAGGTTGAAATGTAATTTGACTCCACTGCGCCCCCTAAGTTAATACATGGGCCGTATCTCCTCGAGGCATCGACCGATCTGCACCAGATTTTTTGACAGTCGTCGGGGAGCGCCGCCGAACGCATTCACGCATGTCGCCCGGTGGACGGGCAGGGTAAATGCGCGACGGCTCCTGCGGCGGCTAGCGGGCGGCGGTGCTGGAAACTGCGGCTGAGCTTCCGCGGTGGGGAGCGGGCTGCGGCTCTGGAAATCGAGCGAGAGCTTCTGAGGTGGCCGGAACCCCCGCGGTGGCCAATAGGCCGGAGCGGCGCTTGCTGCGAGGGCCGCCCGAGGCTGCTTGCAGCTTTAATTAGGCCCGAGCAGCAAAGCGCTGCGAAGGCCTATTGTATCTGTACTGTTTTATTATTATTCTTCCACCCATTTCGTGGGCCCATTTGGGGGCTTTATCATATTCAAAAACTCACCAAACTTGGCGGAAGCGACTAGGCGGTTTAAAAATTTTGAATTTTAAGGTCGCCGCAAAAATCGCAAAAAAAATTGCTCAACGGCGGCAACTAGCAATTTTCAAAAGACCCATTGCTATTCACTTACTTCATCGTAGAGACTTGAAATTCGGTACAGTTGTAGAGCTCACTAAAGACGCTCAGAATTTACAAGTAATGTCATAGTGCAAGTATCGCAGAAGTCGGCCATTTTGTATTGAAGGTCCATTTTGGACCTCGATTTTGACGTTTACAGCCTTCGTATTTGATCGAACTCCTCCTAGGGATTTCGATTGATCGGCTTCAAACTCGGTCAGTCTGATCATAAGGCATGTCTGATTTAAAGTTATCAAATTGGTGAGTTTTGGAGCATGTTGAAGGGGGGTTAGCAGGGGTCAAAGTTCACCTACACGCCATGAAACAAAAACCTCTTATATTTCCTATACAAAAACACATAGAGGGACCAAACTTTCAGTGATTGATCGACATCAGGTGTCCTATAATACCCTGCAGTGAAATTTTTTTTTATGTAGGCCACGCCCCCTGAGAGCAGGAAGTGTAATGTTTTACTGTGAACGGTCGCTATCTTAGCCCTTTGACCTAATCAACATGAAACTGTGTCCAGAGACAGAAGACATGTTGGTGTGTTGTGGATTCCAACCCCGACCGGCTGCGATGAAGCAGGTGGGCGTGGCGGCGTTGCGAACGCCATCGAATTTCGTTTGGCTCTGAATTCCACAGTTTCGGGGTGAGCTGCTCCAAACTCACTAGGATGGATCCTTATCCATCCCCGAACAGGAATCCATAGCGATATTTGGTGGGCGTGGCCTAATTTTTCTATAGCGACCCCTAGAGTATTTTAAATGAACAGCCCCAAGCCATGCTTAAACCTAGAATTACGAAACTTGGTACACATGTGTATCTTGTCGGGACGTACAAAAAAGTCTCTTAGAGCCATGCTCTAAACCCAACAGGAAGTCGGCCATTTTAGATTGAAGTTCATTTGACCTCGATTTTGACGTTTACAGCCTTTGCATTTGATCGAACTCCTCCTAGGGTTTTCGATTGATCGGCTTCAAACTCGGTCGGTCTGATCATAAGGCATGTCTGATTTAAAGTTATCAAATTGGTGACTGTATGAGCTTGCTGAAGGGGGGTTACCAGGGGTCAAAGTTCAGCTACTCGCCATGAAACACCAAACTCTTATATATCCTGCACAGAAACTCACAGAGACACCAAACTTTCAGTGATTGGCCGTCATCGGGTGTCCTAAAATACCCTGTGGTGAAATGATGACATCACTTAAGCCACGCCCCCTGAGAACAGGAAGTGTCATGTTTTACTGTGAACGGTCGCTATCTTAGCCCTTTGACCTAATCAACATGAAACTGTGTCCAGAGACAGAAGACATGTTGGTGTGTTGTGGATCCAAGCCCTGACCGGCTGCGATGAAGCAGCTGGGTGTGGCGGCGTGGCGAAGTGACCTGTAACGCCGATGCCATACGTTTGCTTCTAGATTCCACATGTTTCGACCGAGCTGCACCAAACTTGGCTTGAGTGATGCTGGTGTGATACCTGAAAATTCTATGTCATCAGATTATGACGTCATCTAAGCCCCGCCCCCTCAGAACAGGAAGTGCTATTTTTTTCCTTGGAAACTTTCATCTATGGCTCTCTTGACCTAATCAAGGTGATTCTGTGTTGGATGACAGATAGGAAGTTGGTCTCGCTTGCTTAAAGTGCCAACAGTTTTCAATGGCGGCAACGCCGTTCGTATACGTTTGCCTCTACCTTCCACATATTTTGACCGAGCTGCATCAAACTTGGCCTGAGTGATCCTGGAGGCTTGCCCGTCAATCCTACGTCATCACATTATGACGTCATCTAAGCCCGCCCCCTCGGAACCGGAAGTGCCGTTTTTTTCCTTGGAAAGCTCTGTTTATGGCCTCTTGACCTAATCAAGATGATTTGGATGATAAACTCTGTCAATGCTCGCAGCTGGCTGAACCGTGTGGGCGTGGCCAAATGGCGAATATCAGTCCCTCGCCATATACATACGTTTGGTTCTAATTCACACATGGATCATCCGATTGGCGCCAAACTGGACATGTATGACCTTTGTTCACCTCTAAAGAGCCCGACGGGTTTGAGATGTAATTTGACTCCACTGCGCCCCCTAAGTTGATACATCGGCCGTATCTCCTCGACGCATCAACCGATCTGCACCAGATTTTTTGACAGTCGTCGGGGAGCGCCGCTGAACGCATTCACGCCTGTCGCCCGGTGGACGGGCGGGGAAAATGCGCGACAGCTTCTGCGGCGGCTGGCGGGCGGCGATGCTGGAATCTGCGGCAGAGCTTCCGCGGTGGGGAGCAGGCTGCGGCTCTGGAAAGCGCGCGAGAGCTTCTGCGGTGGCCGGAAACCCCCGCGGTGGCCAATAGGCCGGAGCGGCGCTTGCTGCGAGGGCCGCCCGAGGCTGCTTGCAGCTTTAATTAGGCCCGAGCAGCAAAGCGCTGCGAAGGCCTATTGTATCTGTACTGTTTATTATTATTATTATTATTCTGCCCCCCAAAGAGGAGCCTTTTTGGGGGCTTTATCATATTCAAAAACTCACCAAACTTGGCGGAAGCGACTAGGCGGTTTAAAAATTTTGAATTTTAAGGTCGCCGCAAAAATCGCAAAAAAAATTGCTCAACGGCAGCAACTAGCAATTTTCAACAGACCCATTGCTATTCACTTACTTCATCGTAGAGACTTGAAATTCGGTACAGTTGTAGAGCTCACTAAGACGCTCAGAATTTACAAGTAATGTCATAGTGCAACTATCACAGAAAGTCGGCCATTTTGTATTGAACGTCCATTTTTTTCCTCGATTTTGACGTTTACAGCCTTCGTATTTGATCGAACTCCTCCTAGGGATTTCGATTGATCGGCTTCAAACTCGGTCAGTCTGATCATAAGGCATGTCTGATTTAAAGTTATCAAATTGGTGAGTTTTGGAGCATGTTGAAGGGGGGTTACCAGGGGTCAAAGTTCACCTACACGCCATGAAACAAAAACCTCTTATATTTCCTATACAAAAACACATAGAGGGACCAAACTTTCAGTGATTGATCGTCATCGGGTGTCCTAAAATACCCTGCAGTGAAATTTTTTTTTTACGTAGGCCACGCCCCCTGAGAGCAGGAAGTGTAATGTTTTACTGTGAACGGTCGCTATCTTAGCCCTTTGACCTAATCAACATGAAACTGTGTCCAGAGACAGAAGACATGTTGGTGTGTTGTGGATTCCAACCCCGACCGGCTGCGATGAAGCAGGTGGGCGTGGCGGCGTTGCGAACGCCATCGAATTTCGTTTGGCTCTGAATTCAACAGTTTCGGGGTGAGCTGCTCCAAACTCACTAGGATGGATCCTTATCCATCCCCGAACAGGAATCCATAGCGATATTTGGTGGGCGTGGCCTAATTTTTCTATAGCGACCCCTAGAGTATTTTAAATGAACAGCCCCAAGCCATGCTTAAACCTAGAATTACGAAACTTGGTACACATGTGTATCTTGTCGGGACGTACAAAAAAGTCTCTTAGAGCCATGCTCTAAACCCAACAGGAAGTCGGCCATTTTGTATTGAAGGTCCATTCTGGACCTCGAGTTTGACGTTTACAGCCTTTGCATTTGATCGAACTCCTCCTAGGGATTTCGATTGATCGGCTTCAAACTCGGTCAGTCTGATCATAAGGCATGTCTGATTTAAAGTTATCAAATTGGTGACTGTATGAGCTTGCTGAAGGGGGGTTACCAGGGGTCAAAGTTCACCTACTCGCCATGAAACACGAAACTCTTATATTCCTATTAAAAAAACACATAGAGGGACCAAACTTTCTGGGATTGATCGTTATGGGGTTACCTAAAATACCCTGTGGTGAAATTATTTTTTTACGTAGGCCACGCCCCCTGAGAACAGGAAGTGTCATGTTTTACTGTGAACGGTCGTTATCTTAGCCCTTTGACCTAATCAACATGAAACTGTGTCCAGAGGCAGAAGACATGTTGGTGTGTTGTGGATTCCAACCCCGACTGGCTGCGATGAAGCAGGTGGGCGTGGCGGCGTTGCGAACGCCGTCGAATTTCGTTTGGCTCTGAATTCCACAGTTTCGGGGTGAGCTGCTCCAAACTCACTAGGATGGATCCTTATCCATCCCCGAACAGGAATCCATAGCGATATTTGGTGGGCGTGGCCTAATTTCTCTATAGCGACCCCTAGAGTATTTTAAATGAACAGCCCCAAGCCATGCTTTAACTTAGAATTACGAAACTTGGTACATATGTGTATCTTGTCAGGACGTACAAAAAAGTCTATTAGAGCCATGGTCGAAACCCAACAGGAAGTCGGCCATTTTCTATTGAAGGTCCATTTTGGACCTCGAGTTTGACGTTTACAGCCTTCGTATTTGATCGAACTCCTCCTAGGGATTTCGATTGATCGGCTTCAAACTCGGTCAGTCTGATCATAAGGCATGTTTGATTTAAAGTTATCAAATTGGTGACTGTATGAGCTTGCTGAAGGGGGGTTACCAGGGTCAAAGTTCACCTACTCGCCATGAAACACCAAACTCTTATATATCCTGCACAGAAACTCACAGAGACACCAAACTTTCAGTGATTGGCCGTCATCGGGTGTCCTAAAATACCCTGTGGTGAAATGATGACATCACTTAGGCCACGCCCCCTGAGAACAGGAAGTGTCATGTTTTACTGTGAACGGTCGCTATCTTAGCCCTTTGACCTAATCAACATGAAACTGTGTCCAGAGACAGAAAACATGTTGGTGTGTTGTGGATTCCAACCCCGGCCGGCTTTGACATAGCAGGTGGGCGTGGCGGCGAGGCGAAGTGACCTGTAACGCCGATGCCATACGTTTGCTTCTAGATTCCACATGTTTCGACCGAGCTGCACCAAACTTGGCCTGACTCATCCTGGTGTGATGCCTGACAATGCTATGTCATCATATTATGACGTCATCTAAGCCCCGCCCCCTCAGAATGAATTAGAGAGATCTTCTGTGTAATTACATAATAAACAGTCCATGTTCGTTGTTTGTAGGGCAATGCTGCCCTCTGCTGCCCACTGAAATAGTTTCATTATTTCAGTAATTCGACACCAGAGGGCAGCATTGCCCTATGGAATGAAAGTTCAATGTTGTAATGGAGGAAAAAAATTTAATAATTAGTAATTCTAACACAAAAACTCACAGAGACACCAAACGTTCAGTGATTGATCATAATCGAGTGTCCAATAATATCCAATGGTCAAATGATGACATCACTTAGGCCCCGCCCCCTCGGAACAGGAAGTGCTATTTTTTTACTTGGAAAGCTCTGTTTATGGCTCTCTTGACCTAATCAAGATGATTCGGATGATAAACTCTGTCAATGCTCGCTGCTGGCTGAACCGTGTGGGCGTGGCCAAATGGCGAATATCAGTCCCTCGCCATATACATACGTTTGGCTCTTATTCAGGCATAGATCATCCGATTGGCGCCAAACTGGATATGTATGACCTTTGTTCACCTCTAAAGAGCCCGACGGGTTTGAAATGTAATTTGGCTCCACTGCGCCCCCTAAGTTAATACATGGGCTGTATCTCCTCGACGCATAGACCGATCTGCGCCAGATTTTTCGACAGTCGTCGGGGAGCGCCGCCGAACGCATTCACGCCTGTCGCCCGGTGGACGGGTGGGGAAAATGCGCGACAGATTCTGCGGCGGCTAGCGGGCGGCGATGCTGGAAACTGCGGCAGAGCTTCCGCGGTGGGGAGCGGGCTGCGACTCTGGAAAACGCGCGAGAGCTTCTGCGGTGGCCGGAACCCCCGCGGTGGCCAATAGGCCGGAGCGGCGCTTGCTGCGAGGGCCGCCCGAGGCTGCTTGCAGCTTTAATTAGGCCCGAGCAGCAAAGCGCTGCGAAGGCCTATTGTATCTGTACTGTTTTATTATTATTCTTCCACCCATTTCGTGGGCCCATTTGGGGGCTTTATCATATTCAAAAACTCACCAAACTTGGCGGAAGCGACTAGGCGGTTTAAAAATTTTGAATTTTAAGGTCGCCGCAAAAATCGCAAAAAAAATTGCTCAACGGCGGCAACTAGCAATTTTCAAAAGACCCATTGCTATTCACTTACTTCATCGTAGAGACTTGAAATTCGGTACAGTTGTAGAGCTCACTAAGACGCTCAGAATTTACAAGTAATGTCATAGTGCAACTATCACAGTAAGTCGGCCATTTTGTATTGAAGGTCCATTTTTTACCTCGATTTTGCCGTTTACAGCCTTCGTATTTGATCGAACTCCTCCTAGGGATTTCGATTGATCGGCTTCAAACTCGGTCAGTCTGATCATAAGGCATGTCTGATTTAAAGTTATCAAATTGGTGAGTTTTGGAGCATGTTGAAGGGAGGTTACCAGGGGTCAAAGTTCACCTACACGCCATGAAACAAAAACCTCTTATATTTCCTATACAAAAACACATAGAGGGACCAAACTTTCAGTGATTGATCGGCATCGGGTGTCCTATAATACCCTGCAGTGAAATTTTTTTTTTACGTAGGCCACGCCCCCTGAGAGCAGGAAGTGTAATGTTTTACTCTGAACGGTTGCTATCTTAGCCCTTTGACCTAATCAACATGAAACTGTGTCCAGAGACAGAAGACACGTTGGTGTGTTGTGGATTCCAACCCCGACCGGCTGCGATGAAGCAGGTGGGCGTGGCGGCGTTGCGAACGCCATCGAATTTTGTTTGGCTCTGAATTCCACAGTTTCGGGGTGAGCTGCTCCAAACTCACTAGGATGGATCCTTATCCATCCCCGAACAGGAATCCATAGCGATATTTGGTGGGCGTGGCCTAATTTTTCTATAGCGACCCCTAGAGTATTTTAAATGAACAGCCCCAAGCCATGCTTTAACTTAGAATTACGAAACTTGGTACATATGTGTATCTTGTCAGGACGTACAAAAAAGTCTATTAGAGCCATGGTCGAAACCCAACAGGAAGTCGGCCATTTTCTATTGAAGGTCCATTTTGGACCTCGAGTTTGACGTTTACAGCCTTCGTATTTGATCGAACTCCTCCTAGGGATTTCGATTGATCGGCTTCAAACTCGGTCAGTCTGATCATAAGGCATGTCTGATTTAAAGTTATCAAATTGGTGAGTTTTGGAGCATGTTGAAGGGAGGTTACCAGGGGTCAAAGTTCACCTACACGCCATGAAACAAAAACCTCTTATATTTCCTATACAAAAACACATAGAGGGACCAAACTTTCAGTGATTGATCGTCATCGGGTGTCCTAAAATACCCTGCAGTGAAATTTTTTTTTTACGTAGGCCACGCCCCCTGAGAGCAGGAAGTGTAATGTTTTACTGTGAACGGTCGCTATCTTAGCCCTTTGACCTAATCAACATGAAACTGTGTCCAGAGACAGAAGACATGTTGGTGTGTTGTGGATCCAAGCCCTGACCGGCTGCGATGAAGCAGCTGGGTGTGGCGGCGTGGCGAAGTGACCTGTAACGCCGATGCCATACGTTTGCTTCTAGATTCCACATGTTTCGACCGAGCTGCACCAAACTTGGCCTGACTCATCCTGGTGTGATGCCTGACAATGCTATGTCATCATATTATGACGTCATCTAAGCCCCGCCCCCTCAGAATGAATTAGAGAGATCTTCTGTGTAATTACATAATAAACAGTCCATGTTCTTTGTTTGTAGGGCAATGCTGCCCTCTGCTGCCCACTGAAATAGTTTCATTATTTCAGTAATTCGACACCAGAGGGCAGCATTGCCCTATGGAATGACAGTTCAATGTTGAATTAAAGAGGAAAAAATTAAATAATTTGTAATTCTAACTCAAAAACTGACAGAGACACCAAACCTGCAGTTATTGATCATTATCTTGTGTCCAATAATATCCAATGGTTAAATGATGACATCACTTAGGCCCCGCCCCTCGGAACAGGAAGTGCTATTTTTTTACTTGGAAAGCTCTGTTTATGGCTCTCTTGACCTAATCAAGATGATTCGGATGATAAACTCTGTCAATGCTCGCTGCTGGCTGAACCGTGTGGGCGTGGCCAAATGGCGAATATCAGTCCCTCGCCATATACATACGTTTGGCTCTTATTCAGGCATAGATCATCCGATTGGCGCCAAACTGGATATGTATGACCTTTGTTCACCTCTAAAGAGCCCGACGGGTTTGAAATGTAATTTGGCTCCACTGCGCCCCCTAAGTTAATACATGGGCTGTATCTCCTCGACGCATAGACCGATCTGCGCCAGATTTTTCGACAGTCGTCGGGGAGCGCCGCCGAACGCATTCACGCCTGTCGCCCGGTGGACGGGTGGGGAAAATGCGCGACAGATTCTGCGGCGGCTAGCGGGCGGCGATGCTGGAAACTGCGGCAGAGCTTCCGCGGTGGGGAGCGGGCTGCGACTCTGGAAAACGCGC
This sequence comes from Xiphophorus maculatus, assembly GCF_002775205.1. NCBI lineage: Eukaryota > Metazoa > Chordata > Actinopteri > Cyprinodontiformes > Poeciliidae > Xiphophorus > Xiphophorus maculatus. Next base: position 27,739,960 of record NC_036446.1, on the reverse strand, counting down.
GAGAGCTTCTGCGGTGGCCGGAACCCCCGCGGTGGCCAATAGGCCGGAGCGGCGCTTGCTGCGAGGGCCGCCCGAGGCTGCTTGCAGCTTTAATTACAGTTTAATATTGATTCTCTACAATAGTTCCATATAATGTGTTTATTAACCAATAAGTTATTTTAAACTTAATGTTATCCTTCAACAACAAATCTTGTAAATTTTAGCAAACTTTTCTATATTTAACCAATTTCTATTTAACAAGAGAGTGACTTCTAATTTATCCTGTCTAATTATCCGTAAGTCCTGTAGATTTAACAATATTTTATCTATCTTAAAGTTTTGGTCTGTTTGAAAAAGACTGATTGTGAAAATATCTAGAGTCAGTTGCATATTGCAGGTTGTTGTTATCTGAACAATTACCTCTTACAGTTAGAGCCTGTTTCTCTAAAAATCTTCGTTTTTTTCTTATCCTCAACTCATGAAAAAAGTCCTATTTTACTCATTGTATGTTATTCCATTTTCCTACTACCTTCACAGCCTTAGAAGGAATAATTAACATTTAAGCTAATATTTTAGTTGTCAACGCTATATACTTTTTAGTTTATTTATTTCTCTACCCAATCATGTGTATTTATCTATTAATTGCCAAGACAGCATTTCTACAATCCTCTGTGACCTAATTTTCTTGGCTTGTTCTTTCTGTCTTTCTATATTTATTTATTTATTCATTTATTTAACCTTAGAACCCATAGTTATGTTCAATTTGTTCAGATGATTTATTTTATCAAGATTCTATCGTTTAATCACCTTCCTAACTTCACACTGCCGTTCACACTTACTGCTGTTATCGTTAATTTTAAGAAGTTAGTTCAATTTAACACAGAGGATGTTTGAAAAACTAGAAATTTTGCACCATCAAACAGCACTGAGAAATTGCTCTGTATTTATATGACATAAAATACCAAATGGTATCTTATCTCCCAATCTCACACTCTTTCACACCAACATGAATTGCAATTCAACACAAGAACACAAAGCACATTACAAAAAACACAAAACACACATCTGGCCAGGTTTATAGTCAGTCAAGTTTTCAGTCAGTCATCATTTTATCAAAGTTTTACTGTAATTTATATCAAATTTACTGAAATTTATATCAAATTTACTGAAGCTTCAGGAATTGTCCAATGTTTTATTAACATATTTTCATGTGTCAATTTAATTAATTTTAAACTCCAATCGTCAGGAACCTTTTAATTCCCCGTGCACGTTTAAAAAGAGAGATCTCAAAGTTATGTTAAATCAAACCACAACCAATAATTTTGTTTTCTGGTACCAGTTTAGTTTACTTAACTGTTATTTTTATTTTTAGTTATTTATTTATTTATTTTTAAACTAAAAGACCACGTGTCGCCATCGTCCTACTTTCCCGTTAAGACTCTTCTACGAACCATAGCGTATAGCACGTGTCGCAACTCAGTGTCCATAATAACTTCACAATAAACACACAGCAAAATCAATGCAAATTAACACAAGCAGCGCTATTTAAACACAGCTTCTCACTCTGCACAGACACACAGCCAGCCCGAACTCGCGCACGCACACGGCCACACACACACACACACACACCACACACACACACACGCAGATACACACATGCACACATACACACACCCAGAGCTCTGGAGCAGACAGCCACGTGTTGCGGCAACAAGCACAGATCGCGACACACAGAGAAACACAAACACGGTGTCGGACAAACGGAAGAGACACGGGGAAAAATAAAATAAAATGCCGGCTTTAAAAATGCATTTCTATTCGTCACCACGGCCGACGCAACCTAGCTCAGTCACTTCGTCTTCCTGAATACACACGATTGGCCGTGCTAAGGCACTTCGTTGTACTGAAGACAGGCGATTCAGCCTTGTTAAGCCAATTGTAGTCTACTGGAGATGAGTCAGTCTCCGGGCCAATACAAGCCCAAACTACCAAATTGATACACAATTCCCAAATTCTTTTTAAATTCAGAGGTACAAGAATAAACCCTCCGGGAAAAGAACCAAAAACTAAGAAAACCCAGCCTTTTTGACAATAGGGTAAGCTAGCCCTACGTCTGGACCCGCTACAGTCCTCTTGTTTGCGTATTTATAATCCAATTACTCAACCATCGACTCTTTTATAAACACCAATCTCTGTACCTGTGCAGCTCCGTGAACTCCGCGTGGCTGGATACAGCCGCAACAGTCTAGCTCGCCTTTTCCAGCACACGGCGGTGCAAACAACAAAAAATAATCAAAAGTATCTCACCTCACCGAGCCGAACCAGGCCAACGCGTGACAGAGCCGCCCGCTCAAAATCCGCAACCGAACGAGCCCCCAAATTGTTAAGGAGAAAAGTTATTATGTTAGCTTAAATTTTGGAAAAGCATGGCTCTCCTTTTCCCTCCTGTTAGCCGGGTCGAGCGGGGGTTCTCCGTGAGCGTCCTGCAACCGCGTGCTGCTAAAACGAAACAACAACAAAACGTGTTGACGTCACAGATCACGGAGTTTTAATCTCATACAAAGCAATCGACAACAAAGTTGCAGAGATACAGAGATATGCATTTTCTCATGAAAATAAAAAACACACAAAGGGGAAGACACACAAACACAAAACACATAAGACAGACAAAGGCGCCCGCGTGGAGTAAAAAGATGGAAAAAACTCTCTCCTCTCCGGTGTTGACTTGAAACTATAAACCAAAAGGGTGTTTCCCTATTTAATATATGCAAAAAAGGCGTTTCTGTTGTTTTGACCAATCAGAGACCTGGTTCAGCCTCGAAGGTGCTCTGTTTTTTGTCCAAGCAAATCGGAGGGAAACCCCAGTCCTGACGAATATCCCCCCCGCACCGAAGTCCTGTTATAAATCTCGCCGACTCTCCTGGAGTTTCTTCCTACCACATTCCAGCTGCCGTTTCCATGGAGATGCTAATTTTATGGCTTTTGTATGCTCTTAAACAACAGTTGAGGCGTCTGCTTGTCTCCTCGGGCCTCTTTCGAAGGGTCACACAAAGCCTGTTTTTTCAAATACGAGTGATTAACACATGTGGGAGATTAAGTGTATTTTAGCATTAAATAATCATTTTCTTAGCAGTCCCTATCCCAGTCAAGCAAACCTTTTCATTTGTATGCACCAGACACACACGTACAAATATAGAGCTCTATATGAACTTTTTTTTTTTTTTGCTGGCCAGCTTCTTTTGTTTTTTTTTTCCTTTACCAAGGACCCTGTTATAGTGAATGTTGTTCCCTCTAAGATTTGAGTTGAGATGAAGTTGGATGTATTTCAGTCCAGAAATTGTATAAACAAACTGGTTGATAGTAAACTGCTATCTGAACCCGACTAATTCTATTCTTGGTTACATCCAAGCTAGTAGAAAAAATTGGCGCCCAGACCGGGACTTGAAAGGCATTCATCTCATCTCTAATATTGTTAAACAAACCATATTTTTCACAGCTTAACATCTGAGTCAAAAAAAAAAATGGAGTTTTGTGAAAATATGGTTTGTTGACCCTGAATGCACTGTAATTCTTAAGGGTGTCCCAGCTACAAACTAAACTGGATAGATGTAAAAAGGGCCTTGTAAGCGCTGATGATGTTATCAAAGTGCAATCATTGACAGTCTCCCTGATTCCATTCTGTGCCAGTTTGGCGAAGGTATTACTCCTATGTTGTTGGACTGTGAGTACTCAGTTGTTGATTAATTATGGGAGGTTGTACAGATTGATGACTACTGCTCCCCTAAATGTGAAAATGAGTCATTCAGGAAGTAGTACCTCTTGCACCTGCCATTGGTAACATGACCACGTGTTTTCAGGAACAAGTGCACGAGTTGGCCTTAACATACAAAATGGACCCTGCTACAATAAGTCAGGTAGCTGCAAGTCGTATTTATGGAAAACATGAAGAAAGAAACATTGTATCATCAACTCTGTATTGCACTCAAAACCCAGCCAGTCACCCGTGCAAGACCAGCTGTCGCAGATGATGAGAACCATACCTCAAATCGTACACAGGCAGCAAACGAGACTGTATTAATCAGCCCTCTGCCTGCTGATGTCCAAAAAGTTTAGTAGAACTATTGTAAAACATGACTCACCAGTGCACCAGCCTCCTCCAAGAGAGCTACGGCTTTTCTCTGGCAACTTTCCAAAACCTCCAACAGAAGTAGATTTTAGCATAGGCGGCTTCGAGCTAAGCAAGTGATAAACGACATTAGCCTATCAGAAGGGCAGCAGCGCCGTATGATACTCGATAGCTTACTTACCCCTGCCTTAAATGTGGCTCTTTTCATTGGAGCCCAAGCCACACCAAGTGCTTATCTTCAAGAATTAGAGAAAGCATATGGTAATGTAACAGGAGGGGAAGAGCTGTATATTCAGTTTCTAGAGACACATCAGAACAGTGGGGAGAGGGCGTCTGACTACCTCCGTCGACTTCAAACTCTGCTGCAGGAAGTTGTAGAAAGCAGCGGTGTGGCCAAGCAAGACTTTGACTCTCAGTTACTAAAGCAGTTCCTCCGAGGCTGTTGGGATGATTCCTTAATAACTACACTGCGTCTGCAAGAGTCAGGTTATAGCGCACACACCATTTTGACGTTTTCAGAACTACTGTTCAAAATAAGAACAATGAAAAGAGAGCCATTTAAAGGAAATGAGGAAAGCGACATATGGGGGCAAGCTCAACCAAAGTCCATACCAGGACTCATTTCACAAGTGACACCTCAGAGCCCGCTGGCAACACACTCCCTCTAGGACCAGATGTCTATTCCAGAGAGCAACTGGAAGAGAGGATCAGGCAGTTGGAAGCTGAGCTTCAGAGAATGTGCCTGTTAAGCACCCTTATCCCTCCAAAGAAGAGAAACCACTTCGGAAGCTCCACCAAAGAACTAAAGGCAGTCCTGTAACTTCAGCAGCCCCAACCACTTCACCAGCAAATCTCATGAAAGTTGGAAAGTTTTGTTATAACTGTGGAGACGACACTCATTTGCTACCGCAATGCACCAATCCAACCAATGCTGTCCTGGTGCAAAAGAAACTGTGTGCAAGACATCAAACCAGGCAGAATCAATTTACACTGAACCTACAAGACAAAACCTCTTCGCCAAACTTGGCTTTAAACAAGTAAGGGCTCCTGCTAGGGAACAGGTAGGCCCAAGTCAAACGAGTTCCCTTGTTTTAAATCAGAGTATTGCTGAGCCATCTCATGTAACAGAAATCTCTCAGGTCCCCATTGGACTTGTGGGGAAGCCCTGTGATAGTGAAGCATGGTTGGATGGAGCTCAGTGCAAATGTATTATTGACACTGGGTCACAGGTGACCATATATCTCAGTCATTTTACTCCCTTACCTTTCCCACTGACAGTTATTCTCTATAAAAGGGGCACTCGATATTGAAGAGAGCAGCGGGGCAAAAGGTCCCTTATGTGGGATATGTAGAGGTGGAGGTTCAGTTCCCAAAAGATGCATGTGGAACAGGCCAAGGCTATCATATCTTAGCTTTAGTCAGTCCAGACCAGACTTACAACAACGAGTACCCTCTTCTTGTTGGTACAAATGTCTTGCGTCTAATGACAAGAGATTGCAGGAAGATGGGTGGGACAAAATTTTTAGAAACTTTGCTCATTCAGGCCAGTTGGGTAATGGCTTATGCCAAGTGTCGTGAGTTGACGATTCCCAAACAAAGAGTGCAAAAGTTC